>NC_056726.1:36344263-36459263 GCF_019279795.1 Protopterus annectens
CACCTTCACATATGCTGTCTACGGACTTCTCCAAGAATGCATGGATCATGCAATCACAAATAAAACCAAGACCCTCTCCACCAAGGGCAGGCATCCTGTCTGGTGGACCCCAGCACTGAACAAATTGTATAACAACAGAAGGTAGCTACTGCACGGCAGAGCAGAATTCCATAGAGCTAAGGCATCTCTGATCAGCAGTAGTAGAAAGATACATTTTGTCGTACAAACATGCAAGGCCAACAATGAGAGGGGCATCGCTATGGACACTACAGATAACCACAAGGCCTTCTTCTGCTATGTTACACACCTGGGTGGGAACCCTCAGATATGTTCACAGTTAGTTCACAGTGACAAACGCTACACTGAACACACAGATAATGCCAACATTCTGGCAGACAGGTTCAGTGCAGATTTCTCCCCTCCCTCACCTACACATGAGGAATTACTTATCCCAGCTGACTGTAACCTCCCTGTCATCTCAGATGTCCAGCTGGGAACCTCCCTCAGCAAAGCTGTAAACACAGCATCAATGGGACCCGACGGTATTGCAGGTTGCATACTACATGAACTCCAAGAGGAGCTACACATGCATATTAAATGCTATTCAACCGTAGCCTTACTACAGCATATGTACCTGGATACTGGCATACAGCAGCAGTAGTCCCACTCCACACAGGTGGAACCTCTACAGACCCTGGTAACTACCGCCCATAAGCTTAACCAGCCTGGTCTGCAACGCTATGGAAAGGATCATTATGGACCTCATACACAAAGACATTGGGGACTTAGACACTTGATCCCACCCGGTTTGGCTTTGTAGAGGGCAGATCCTGCCTTATGAACCTGGTTGACCTTTTCAAATCAGTCACTAGAGCCATTGACGAGGGCACAGCGGTCCATACAGCCTACCTGGACTTGCCTACGGCTTTCGACACAATACCGCACTCTGGCATCATAGACATGATCAACAGCTGAAATGTAAATCCATATGTCACAAGATGGGTTGCAAACCGGCTAACGGATAGAAACCCTACAGTCAAACTCACTGGTGCCATGTCAGACTCAGAGCCTGTCACAAGTGGTGTCCCACAGGGCTCTGTCCTGGGACCGCTCATGTTCGGCATATAATTCTCAGATGTGGAAGCAGACATGGGAGGGTAGTGGCTGACAATGTTCAAAGATGACTGCATACTAGGCGCCATAGTCGATATACCAGCTGACACATACATCCTACTGACAGGCCTCACGGACACCAACAACTGGTGCCGGAGTCATGGCCTTAAACTGCATGCCACATAATGTATACTCATACCCTTTTGGACGGACAAGGTACCCACATATTATCACATAGACAGTAACCCACTGAGTACAGACAAAGTAATCGGAGACCTGGTGACACTGATCGATGCTGACCTCTCATTTGACACCCATGTTGCCAAAGTGGTTGGATAGACTTCCTACCTTGCCCACCTTATCATGAAGGGATTCACATCCAGATCAAAAGGGGTCATTGTACCCCTATACTCCTCCCTTATCAGGCCCATGACTGTGTACTATGCCCCATTTGGTATGTACCTCACCTGGCACTTGCAACAGCTAGGGGGACCCCATAAGTACATCACCAGGAGGATCAAGGGTCTCCAACAACTTTCATATGCTGCCAGACTAACGTAACTCATGCTCTATTCCATAGCATACTGCCTATGAGGGGTGATCTGTGCCTGATGTAGTAGGCCATGTCCAATCAGGTATTGATGGACATGTTCCACCTCATACAATCCAAATCCATCAGAACCACAACAGCTACAGATTTAAACCTCAGCACACATATGAATAGAACATACTGTAGGGACAGATCCATCACTAAGAGGCTTCCCATACTGTGGAACAGGATCCCAGTTCATGTTAGGCAGAGACCCTCACTGACACTCTCCATGTGAATTCTTGACGAGTGGATGGGAGATCATAGGTTTACAGCAGGGGTCATCTCTGTGTCACTACTAGGCAGAGGCACAGTAAACTAATGCTATTATGTAGGGGGGTCTTCACTGTGTCACTACTATACAGAGGCGCAAGTTTATAAATCTATTCTATACAGTGTCTGCAGATAGCCTAGTACTAAACTATGACACTGTGAAACTATATATGTCTATGTATTTCTACAGCCCTCTCTATCTATGTATACACATATGCATATTATATATATATATATATATATATATATATATATATATATATATATATATATATATATATATATATACTCCTTTTTAGTTCCACATATGTATACACACAGTAACCTACTGCTGAACATCCATTACTGTACAACTTACTTGTACATTGCACTACAACGAACATTGCTATGTGCACATAGCTACCGTTACATACATATGTATGTAGAGCCTTCAGTGACAGTTGCAGTATGTCCCCGGCCCTATGCACATCTTCATATACATAGATACAGACCAATAACACATCTGGAGGGTTCACAGTATGTAGAGTATTATAGTAGTACTTTACATTACCTGTGTTTGTTGCAGCTGTTTGCGTAGGCTTGCAATTACTTGGCCTGCTGTCAGCCTCTTTGTTTTGTTGTTACAGGTTTTTTTTTTCTTTCTTTCTTTCTTTCTTTCTTTCTTTCTTTCTTTCTTTCTTTCTTTCTTTCTTTCTTTCTTTCTTTCTCTCTCTCTCTCTCTCTCTCTCTCTACCTCCAGCAGGTGCAATGAAAGTATTGCATGTGTGGACTGGGAGTACAGGATGCTTTTGTAGGCATCTGCACATGTCCATGTGATGGCCTCTGCACCAATTGTTAGCCAGCATTTACTAATTGCATGCAGCCTGTTTTGTAGTGATTGCACTTCTCACTGTGATTACAGGACTGTGCTATAAAAAGGTCTGTTAGGTAGGCGTAGCCCTTTCAGATTATCAGGGTGGGGACCATGCTGGTTTGCTGTGGACACTGTTCTGTGAGTGTAAGGGTTGGTATGTCTCTCATATTTCAGGCTGTGTTGTAGACACTGCAATGTATGTTGTTCTGTAAGCTGAGTATTCCTTCCTCCAGTGTCCTCTTCTCTGTGTGTATGTAAACTGACACCTACGACTAGTAATACTGTGTATATGGGTGTGTGTGCTTTCCTGTGGGGATTGTGGTGTAACTGGTATATAGCAGTGGCTCTTGCAATCTGTTGCTATGGCTTCAATATTTGGCCTTTACATTCACTCCTTGTATGCCTGCTAGGTGTATTTCCTGTAATGTGTTGCTGTGGCTTTCCTATTTTCCATTTACATTCACAGCTTGTAATGCTTGCTAAATCTGTTTGGGCAGAAATTCCCTATGTGTTTGTTGTGGTAGGGTGTTACTGCATGCAGTGTGGTCTGGCCATGGTGTGGGCCTTAACACTTACAAGGGTATTTGATCTTGCTGCTGAGCAGGCCTCAGATACTCTCCGGTGCATCTTTTATCAGCATCATGCAATCGTACATAGCAGTGGGTTACTCCAATGACATATTCTGATATTCTTCAGTTGTGACTGTGGGTTATTTCAAACATATGTATTAGTACACCATTTGTGACGTGCAGGTGGTGCATACCTTCAGTCAGTCATAGTTATCATTGCATGTGTAGTTACACCTTTCTGTCTACTGTTAGTACATTTGACAGGGTGTCAGTGGGGCACAGTTGACATTTGTTTCCACATCAGAGACATCCCTGTAACTCAGTCACACTTGCTATGTCTGATCTCTTAACTATTCAACTATGACAGTGTTTATCCTGCTCTGAGTATGTGTGTGGCTTGCCAAATGCTACTGTGACATTATTACCTAGTAGCTACCAACTAGCTTGACTGTTTCTCAGCACACAGTACTATTTTACAAATCCACTAGATTTGACAGTAAATATACATGACATGCTTTGTGTACTAGACTTGCTATATTCCCTTTACATTAATTCCTACTATTTTATGATATATTTCTTTCAGCACAATGTTCTTGTATAGAACTCATGGCTTAGTTGTAAGTCATGCAGACTAGTGTTTCCTGGGTTCGAGACTGAGGGAGGTATTTTATTTTGCTGCTGAGAAAACTACAGGCCTTGTCATTCAGAGTGACTAAGGCACTATTAAGCAGTTGTAAGCGGGTTAGCGCTGGTTTGCGCGAAGGTCACGCATGCGCACTGCCACTTAGCTTCACGCACACACGCTTAGCTAAGCGCACAGAAGCGCACACCCGCTTACTACTGCTTAAAAGTGCTTACTCTCGTGCACACCCGCGCTATTTTCTTTTAAAGAAAAGAAAATGGGGAGATAGGAAAGTGGTGAAAAAGGGGGCACAAAGAGGGTAGGACAGTAGGAAAACAAGCTCGGGTTTTGCAGGAGGGATGTAGGAAAGGCCCATAGCTGCCCATTTCTTCGTCAGCAATAGCTGTGCATATGTTTGTAATTTGGTGTGAAATTTGAAACCTTCCACCCCTGAGAGATGTGTGAGGACTACAATATTATTTGTTGTACAACCAGTTGTAATTGCCAGTTTACATGTCCAGCAGACATGTGTGCAAAATGGGCAGCTATGTATGGGGTGTAATTTTTTTGTGGGTACAGAGTGCCCTTTTTTTTTTTTAGGTGAGAGTGGCATGTCAGGTACAGGAAGTCGGTATAGCTGGAGAGGTAGGTAGGGGAGGTTAACAGACAAGACAAACAAGACGCATACAGGGGTGGTGTATGACACATATGGGGGGATTACACAATTGACGGGGACAAATGTTTGGATATCTTGAGCCAATGAGCCCACAGATGGCAACAGTGGAACTGAGATCCCCACCCACAGCAGTTGCCACTGTGCCTTCACTGCCCAGGACGGGGCTGTGCTGGGGGCTGTGTAGGCCGGGCAGCAGGCACGCCCGTGAGTTGTGCCACCCATGCCTCAAGCTGGCGTAGGGGCCCAAGCACAGCGTGCCGGATCTCCCTACGCACCACAGTCCGGATACTACGGAGGGTGAGTGGATGTTCTCCTCCAGCCACGCTTGCAGAGGGGGGACGAGCCCCATCCCCTGCAGTGCTTCCACCCACAGGTGGCACAGGGCCACTGGAGGAGGGTCCAGCCTGGGCACTACTGCCAGGTGCACTCGCCAGCTGAGGTGGGAGATGTGGGTCCGCTGGAACCCGCCTTCCCTGTCGTCCTATGTTTTGCATTATTTAGTGACAGTTTGGGTTAGTAACGTGCAATACCATTCACAATTAGTTGTAACAGCATGCATTAGTATTCCCATTAACCAAACACCCATAAATTCAAGCCGTTGAACAGCAAGCATAACACATGCATAATTTGAACAACAGTACACATTCCAACAACATGCAGGATTGAGTGATGGCAACAGGCCATCAGGTTTGGATGTATGAACAGGGCACATGCATCAACGTACATGCAAATATGTATGAACCAACAGGACAATTGTCCAGGGGTGTTAATTGTGAATACACATACCCATTTCACGTGGCATGGATTATTTGTGGTTATAGGGTAGGGTAAAGAAATATTTCATTAACAACTTCAAATACCTATACATATGCTGTACATTTCTACTAGCTGCAGATATATACACACTACAGGTCTGACTACAGTTTCCTATGTGACAACTTATTCAGGTTGGTGATAGAAATGTTACTGCTACATCAATATACATTTCATATTTATTCATACACATTCATATCTGGTTCTGTTCAGCTACATAATCCAGCTACATTTGCTTTATATGGCTATAGACAACTGTGGATGTTTGGTATTTCATACAACCATACTATCTGCATATTGCAAACTGAGAGCAACATATCCAGATTTTGGGACACACATTCCAGCTTCAGTACTTTTTTCAACACATGTTGCTGTTTGATTCTGCCTGTCACATTCATTTAATTCTGTACTGACTGCAGTATACTTTATTCAGGAGTTATTACTACTTTATTGGTGGATTCATACCTCTTTCTCACACTCTCTCACTTGTTTTATTTTTACAATTCAGGATGGTACTTAATTCTAGGCTTTATTGACATGTTTTACTTTTAGTTATAACAATCCTTTACAACAGTCTCACTTGTGTCATGTTTCAGAATTTAAACAGGGATATATTTCACACATGTGTTTTACTCAGCTTCTGTAGCTGTACTTTTCAGCCTGCTGCAGGTTATGTACTATTATATTACAGGTGGAACATCTTTATTTCTGACTTGTTTCATTATTTTTGGATTACAGGCTGCATCACACTTTTGTAATCAAACAGTACTTGCAAACTCTCTTACACTGTTACTTGCACTTTTTATTAATAAGTGACTACACTGCACTCTTTTGCAAGTTGTCATACTTATATTTTTTTACAGTTACAGGGAGAGAATTACTGACCTGCCTGGTGGTGCAACCGCACCAGCCTATCGGCATAGGCTCGACGGTTCGCAGAACGGACACCTGCAGCTGCAATATAAATGAAGTAATATTGGAATACACATCTCCATAATATAAGCTAGGTTAATTTCTTACATAAATAATTACATGTAACTTACTCAGTAGTGGGGCGTTGGGCATTTGCCGGGCCTCCTGGATCCAATGGTTCAGTTGGTCCTGCTTCCGTCTCTTCAGGTCCGCATGGTGGTGATGGACCTGTTCACCAGTCCTTGGTATTCCTGTGGCACTGGAGAGATCATGTGCCAACCGGTCCCACGCCTCAGCCCTATATGCTCCCCACAGGACCTGGCCCTGCATGAGTTGGGCCTCATGATCATGGACGAGGAGCCAAACCACATATTTGGACTCCTCAATGCCCCACCTCTGTGCTCAGAAGCAACTACCCTCTCCTACACCTGCCATCCTGACTGCAAGTCGGTTCCACAATCAGTTATGCTGTGTATTCCCACCTATGGGGCTTATATATGTCGTTTTTCCTGCACTTATCTGTAATTGGCCATTTTGGAATTGTATCAGCTTCACAAAACCTGCTTTGCTCCTCTTTCCATTCATTCCTATATATATGCTATTACTGCATTTCTAAGAGCAACTGTCATGGCTTAGTGGTTCAGTACTTTGACTATGTTGCATGGTATCCTGAGTTCGAGCCTGGCCATTGCTTTTTATATTTTATGACTGTCTACACAGGCTAGGAGGTGTGTCTGTGTAAAGTCAGTTTTGATACAGCTTGCTCAACGTTGCCCGTCGGTTAGCTTGTTGGCGCGGCTATCAGCACGCATATTACACTCAGCTCAGCTACGGGCACACAGTTTCAGCGTGTTAGAACTCTGCTCAACCCAGGGCACTCCTTCTACACCTGTTAAACCACTACTCACCTACGGGCACTCATTTTACACCTGTTAAAACACTGCTCACCTACGGGCAGATATACTCAACTTGTTAGAGTGTAGCTCAGCTATAGGCACATCTGACATTTTTTTTTTTTATTATCTCACATTTCTTCACAATACACGGCCCATTTCATTACATTTTACATAAAATATCATTTTATATTTGTATATATATCTCAGGGAATTGTTTCGTGCTTATTTCACTAAAAATAAAAGTTGATGTTGTGGGGGCTTGAACCATGACTGCCTCCTCTTCAGCCGACATCTCTACCGTTATGCTATTGCTTCTTGGCTTACTTTGCATATTTAGTTCTTATATGCTTTTCCACTGACTGCTAACTGTGGCTAAGCGCCGGGCACGTCCGCGCAAACGAGCGCACTCACGTGCAAACATCTTTAAAACTTATAAAAAAAAATATAACATTCATTTTTACATTTTATGTTCATAGTCTGTGGGGGCATGTGTTGTGTTATGTTTATTCACATTTACATGACTCTGTCGTGGGGGTTTACTTTCGGGACTTTTACTCTTCTGGGGGCGTGTCCGTTTGCAGGGTTCGCCCTACGGACACGCTCCCTACTGTCTTACACAGACCGTGTTGACCTTAGGTGTGATTCAGCATGCCCTCATGCATATGCATGGCATGCTGACGTCACACCGTTTAACTGCAGCCTCAGTGTAAGCCTTGTAACTCTTACATGGAGGCTTTGTGAATCCTGCCCAATGTTTTATGCTGCAAATGTGGTTTTATTGCTAGACAGTTTCTTAAATGCTGTTATGCACATGGGAACTATGACTGGATAATGATACAATCAAAGGTAACCATGGCCCAAACCTTTGACTGTATATGATTTGAAAGAGACTACAGGTTTACTTGATTTATTCTGATCATGTTTTCAGAATTCATGAGGACTGCTGAACAGCCTTAGTGCTTGAACACTTAACATTATTTTATTGTTTTAAGATAATAAATATGTCTGACTTCATTGTGATGGCCAAGTTTTTCCTTGTGAAGTTTACATTAGCTAAAGCAAATTAAATGATATATTCTGCATTAACAGTTATTTTGTGTTGTTGACTTATTTAGTGGCTTTGCTGGCCTGGCATTTCTATCTAGGTGAGGTTTCTTTGCACTGAAGGAGAGGAGGAAAACTTCCTAGGAACGGCAATATACTTAATTTATAGGTATAGATACAGCATGGAAGTAAATGCAAGCCAAGGCAGTTGAACATCATACATAAACAATGAAGGTAGCATTAATTAGATAATATCTTAACTAATTAAATAAAGAACAGTATAATATAGTACAGATAAAATGTGTTCTCTATGTGCAATATACACAGTTAAGGAGTCTGAGAAATTGTGAAGGAAAAAAGTCAGAAGAATAAAAATGGAGATACAGAGAAAAGTAAATTCATTTAGAAATATATGCATAATTAACATTAATAAAATGCATTTGTATTAAAAACTCCACTACAAATCATGAGTGGACAGTCTTGTTTGAGTGCATGTCATGACAGAAAAGGGTCTGTGGACCAGATCTATAACCCGGTAAACAATCAGATATGTAAGTAAACAAATAAATACAAAGAAAAACAAGTAACTGGATTTCGAAAGATATATTTAAGAAATGGTCATATAAGATAAGAAAACTGAGTCAACAGAAAACTAGAAAATGAGGATTATGAGTGATGAATCACAGATATAAATAATCACTGTGGAAAAATATACTACTGCCGAGAGACGTATTGGGTGTAAGTCATAGTATGAGTACAGAAGGTTATGAAGTACAAGTTAAATTGGTATGAAGGCAATCGACAGGTAATGGGAGAAAACATTGTGTTTGACAATCAGACCCCTTGCCTCAGGCTGACTACTATTATAAATAGGTTATGCAGTCCATCTATGGATGAGATCTGAACACGTGCAAATTCCTGGGGGCATAGGTGTGCACAAAGGCAATGCATAGCATATCTGTTACTGGTCTTGACTCATATATTCAGTGGTAGTGACTGGTTTAATTATCCTCAGGGGAGTTTCTTACTCTCATAGTTGTTAGTTGATTTGTGTTCACTCCAGTTCTTGCCTTCTGTACATAAGTGATATTTGCTGGTTGTGTATACCTCATACATCTAATTGTAATAAAGAAAAAATACCACAGTAATTTATTGCAACTTGTTACAAAGACACACCCTCTCTCACACTGTCACACACACACACACACACACACACACACACACACACACACACACACACACACACACACACACGCTTAAATAAAAAAAATCTGTACTGCAAACAGACAGTGGCAGGCACAGTTCTATACAAAAAAAAAAAAATTAAAAAAAAGCTGTCACTTGCACTTATGGTATCATCTGCCAATCATGCTGCATTGTTTCAGTTTTGACTCAGGTTGCCTCAAGTATCAGTTACTTCATGCAGTTTGAGCCAATAAAAATGGATTCACACTACTTCTTCTAGCATTCCAAGAACCCACCATAGAAATCACATACTGCTTGGTATTCTGATATGAAACACATAGGAATGAATTTGAAATCTTTAATTAGTAGTTCATAATCATTCAAATCTAAAACCAGCAGATACACAAATTGCCAAATTGTTATGTGTTTATGACAGTATTTCACATTTGAATCAAAATCTTTTGAAAACTTAGCAGGACTTCGCTTATTTCAATGTTTCCTCACTCTGTCCAGCACCTCCTAAGATGACCAAAGGAGATACTCAGGCTTCCTGAGAAGTCTCTCTAACATTATAAGAATATAGATTCATAGGTATTTACTAGGCTAACAACACTAAAAATCCTTGTTAAGCCTAGACAAGCTTCTCATATGTATTTAACAGTTTTCTAAACCAACATGTTATAGGGAGTATAGCTTGGATATGAGTGGTTGAGCATTTACAAGCTTCTTCTTTCTAATAGGGATATAGGGGGCAGAGCAATGGTAAATTTACAATTCCCCATCCACTGATACAAGTTTCACTTGAATAAGTGCAGGGAGGAAATCTGCTTCATGTGGATCTGAAGCCTGTTACAAGGAAAAGGTATTCTCAGAGATACATACCTCTCCCTCCAACATGTCTTATTTATGTTTCAGATGAGGTTTAGATCCCTAGATGTGTTTCTGATGTTATTTGTTTTGTGGATGTACAACAGGTGCATAAAGGCTGAATCAGAGGATGCTTTGAATGCCAGGCATAGATCACCCATCAGCAATCTGTAGGAGAACGAGTACAAAGATAAGGTTATGAAGAAGTCTGTGTAGGACATGTTGTCTATGCCATGTATTCTTTTACTGAGGAACCTCTATGGGCATTCCAGGTGTGTGTGCGTGTGTGTGTGTGTGTGTGTGTGTGTGTGTGTGTGTGTGTGTGTGTGTTTCTGTGTAGATATAAAGATCATTTGACTGCTGCTACCATCAACACCTGATTTATTACCAAAAAAACAATCTGGAAGATGCAGAAGAACAGAGTGAAATCCACACAATGTTAGCATAATAAAAACTTTTAATCCACGGTTTCGTAACCACACTTCAGAATAAAATGTACATTCTCGACATCACATTTAAAACTGGTTTTGAAATACCTTTGCACCAATGACTACATCTTTCCACTTAAACAATTATATAATTAATCAATAAAATTTCAAGACTCAGGAAGTTATTTCCTTATATTGACTCTACGGTCTTTCAAAAAACATTTAATGTTGACAGCATCATTTATACCAGTTTTTTTTAATCTGGATTTAATCTAATTTAAATTCAGATTAAAAAACCTGGTAAATAATTATGCTATTTTTTTTTTTTTTCATTTTTAAAGTGCATGACAAATGCTTGATCTGCAGCAAAAATGGTAACATTCTGAAAAGTGGTTAATTATTATGCTTGTTAGATACCAGGAAAGCAAAGCAGCATACCAAGATATATGGCACTGGCATGGTTCATGCCAGTGTTAAGAGGTAAAAAAAGAATATAAAAGCAAGTAAACAAATAAATAAATAAATAAACATAAAAATCTGTTTAGTGTCAAAAAATACACCCAGAACAATGAAAGAGCTGCAATGTGAACTCATTACAACCCAAAAACAGAAGCAACCATTCAGAGCTCACATTGTCAGACAAGACACTAATGAGAAACAGCAAAATAATGAAACTAAGCTTAAAATTCAAAAATAAATATTCAAAGTGTCATGTAGTATAAAAATAAGTAATAAAAGAACATTTTGCTATGGTGCTATACTTCTTGTAGTGAATAATAAAAATTATGATCTCCAGAGCTTTCTTCCTAAGGCCGTAATTGTTACTACACCCCTCAATAAGTACTGTATTATTTATTATCAAAATAACAGGTATTCTGCAGGACCTTCATTTTGAATGTACTTACTACACTCTCCCTCTTACAGGACCACTGAATATGGTCCCTCTTGTATGGCACAAAGTAAGGAGATATGGCATTAACAACACAAACATAATCATTGCATTTACTGTTACATCATACTGATCTTTGTTTTGATTTATTTTCATTTTTACTATTAGCTGAGACCACAAAAAATGTTGCTCAACTTGATATCAAGGTAGTGAAAATTTGAATGAGCTTATTTCCAATTAAATCTTGTAAGAATGATACTTCTGCTGATCTGGGTCCCATTAAAGCTATCTCTAAGGTTTTGAAGGATAGGTGAAAATTCTTTGACAGCCAATAAAATTGCCTATTTCTGTAAGGTCATTAAAAGTGAGCCTTCTTACAGCTACTCTGCTTGTCTGAAGTACAGACACTCCTCTGCTGGGCTTGACGTTTTAGGTCATCGTGCATATGGAACACAGTTATGGCCCTTCCCACAGGTGACACTTCTGGGAAAGAGGTAAAACCAGCTCCACCCCCCCCCCCTCTCAATTGGAACAAGCCATTGTGTACTAATTTTGTCTCCATGGTAGTCTGGCTCCTTCTTTACCTCGGTATAATCATGGAAGCAAAAACAGGAGCCACAGACTTGTTACAGAAATTCAATAAACAGATTTAAAAGGACTCAGTAGTCTTACATTCTGTGACTTTTTGTGGATGTTTACTCCATAGCATTACCTCCCTGTCCTAGAATTAGCTGGTAGAGGTAGTCTTTCTGGTCATATTTCTTAAGAGTCTAGCACTACCCTGAATGAAGGAAGATACTGGGCCCAATTATTTGAATAAAAGTTGACTTTTCTGGGCTTTAAATGTCAAGATTAGTACCTAATAATCTTAATTGTCTTATACATTTAAGGGATTTAAGCTGTCCTCATTTGGCAATGTTTTTACTTATGCATTTTTTTTGGATTTTCCACAATTTACCTCCATCTTATATGTTGGATGCACAGTAAACAGAAAATGTCAACATGCAGGCTGGACTGCTTTATGTTCTTTCATGGATAGGTTTTGTAATCTTACTAGCCGGTTCCACATCAAACACTTGCTTGAAAGCTTTTTGCTTGTTGCTTGAAGTGCTCACAAGAATATTTCTGGGCTTTTTATTTGAATCAAGATGCAGCATACATCTGCTTTTTAGTAAGGTTTGATGGCTGGAATTTTTATGTGAAATAGTGTGACGTATGTATCTGGTCCTTGGTGGAGTTTAATGACTTAGTCTACATACAGAGGAAATGTTCTTCAACACACTGTAGTGCACATACTATTTATCTCCAATATTCTAGTTACAATTGAAAGAACAAGCTAAATCATCCTATCTATTTATGAATCTATCTGTTGTGATCTGGGTCCAGAGACAATGCTGGTTAGCACGTGTTGGGCCTGATATCAAATTGACCACCCTTAAGAACATATTGCACGAATAGATTGTAGAGGTTTGAATACTCTACTCATTCATTTTGCAGCAAACGTTCTCCTGGCCAAGGTCTCCTCATCCCTCACTAGAATGTTTTTCCGGATTCTCCTCATTTAGTGCATACATTTCTCATGATGCAAATGTTGCCTCTTGGCTTTTCATCTGTTTCCTGCTAAATATCTGAAGATGTCTGATGGTACAATTACTTATTCTATCTCTTTCATTATACACTGGTGTATACAGAGTGATATCCCCCCCCAGCTCTAAAATACAGATGTCAACACCTGCATAGTGATGGCTCATATTTTGCCCTCAGTGAATATCAGCCTGTTGCTCTGTTGTCTACAAATTCCAAAGTGATTAAAAATACCCTAACATGCAACTATGGCCACATTTAACTATTGAAATAATTTTTCTAACAAAACTGCACCATTTGGCTGATCACAGTACTGAATTGGTGCCACTTTCAGTCCCTCATTTTCTGTGGTCTCATCTCATTATAGCACAGTATTATAGTGCTTTATATTTAGACATATCAAAGGCAGATGAAACAGTGAAGCATGCAGTTTTTTAATGCTTTGTATCATATAACCTCTTAAATCCATATTTGTGGAGATCTCCTCCTACACTAAAAGGACTCAGATTGTTAGATGGATTCAGCATACCTCAAATCATCTCTTGCTTTTATCTGGAATACCTGATGTGTCAGTTACTGGCCCTTTTTAGTCCTAATCATTGTGAGCAACATGACCAGGAAATATATTCAGTATATTGATGATTGTATCCTCTTCCTAGCAGTATATGATAAATGAAGTCCATTCTCTAAATACTGATATTTTATTCTGCCAAATCTCTTAGGTATAGCACCCCAACCAGCTCATTAATTCCCCTAGGAGTTGAGATTGCTAGGGTTCATTCATACTTCCCAGGGATGAGGGGCGAGTGTTGGGTTTAGTGCCATAATCCTACTTAGAGAATTAGTTTTTAAGCCTGTCTCTTCTTCCTCGTGTCTTTGACTTTTAGGAGAAGAATGCCCTCTAATACACTACATCCTTAAAGGCAAGCTACCTCCAGCAATTGCTCATCCTCACCAGGGATGCAATTTAGAGCTTACACTCTGCATGTGCACCTACCCCATAAGAATGAAGCAAAAAAGTTCTGCCTCAAAATGTCTCCCTCCTCGGTTATCTGCTCTAGTTCCTTGGCTGCTAATCAGTCACTGGTTAGATGATAACACTTTGTCTTTGCTATCTAATTCTGGGGACTTGTCAAGCACTTTTAAATTGAAAACTATCTTTTCTTCTAGTTGACAGGTTGATTACCAAAAACATGTAGAGTCTTCATATCATGTCATGTCATATCATAAGACTAAGGATGAGGATCCTTCTAGCCCATGTACAATATTTGAAAACATTATTCACCATATTTAACATTCAACAACATTCTTACTACTTGCTAAATTTGTATGCTGTACCTTCTCAGACAGGGGATTCTAATACTGAAACACACTTCCAGAGAATGTCATACTCTGTGTTGTTTTGGTTAGCAAGTAATTGTGCTTTATTTAGAACATAGCTTTTGTTGTACCAGGGCTCAAAATGAGCATACATATTGTGATTTTGATTCTATAAGATTTTTATAAATATTCAAAAATCACTTCAGGGGCTCATTATTTTTAAAACAATCTTAGTATACAACTAAACACTCTGTAATCCTCAGAGAACAGTGCAGTCATGTAATCATTAAATATTACTTTTTGATCAACTGTTATTCTGAGACCTTTAAAAAGAACATCCCTTTCTAGCTTTGAATTCTGTAACTGATGGATGACTTCTAACCTCCTTTTTCTTTTGTTTTTACTGATTTTGAGCTTCACCTTATATTCCTTAGCCCACCTAGCTATTTAATAGGGGCTATTTAAATACTATAATCTGACTGATATGATTTAGTGTAAGATAAGTTATTATTTTAGAAGGTGCACCTCATTTCCAAAATTTGCTTTAATTCCAAGAATTTCTTTGAATCAGCTAGTTTGGCAGTGTAGCTGGATTATTGGAACTGGTCATTTTAGGAGCTGGTTGAGTGGGGGTGGGACAGAGTGACAGTCAGTGCCCTGCCCATCCTGCAGAAGATCAGCTCAGTCTCACCACATAGGTGACAATTAGTACAGGATGTTCTGCTTCATAGAACACAAGCCTAGTGAGCCCACTCTGCTGAGTGCATTTTTGCAGTGTTAAAGAATACTGCATTTTATTTTTCTGTCTATTTAATTGTTTCATTGAATATTGTGGTCTGTGTCTCTCTGCAGTTATTTAGTTTTCTATTTAATTGTTTCATAGAATACTGTGGTCTCTCTGTCTCTGCAGTAAGTGGGGGCTATTTGCTTCACTTCATTGATATTCAGTGTTAAGCTCTTAGCCTAGAGGGTTTCTCTGTATTTATAAGTGTTAGTCACATATCTTTGAATTTATTACTGCTCAATATCTGAGTTGTTTGGCTTCTGCTACATACCTACAATCAACTGCATTACTGGCTGAGTTAAGTACAAACTTGCAGTGTTAAAGACTGTACTGCATTTTATTTTTTTGTCTATTTAATTGTTTCATTGAATATTGTGGTCTGTGTCTCTCTGTAGTTATTTGTTTTTCTATTTAATTGTTTCATAGAATACTGTGGCCTCTCTCTCTCTCTCTCTCTGCAGTCAGTTTTCCACCCTTCCTCCTTGTTCTTGTTTAGGTATTAATCTTGGTGGCTTCGGAATTGCCTGCCCCTCCTTTAAATTTGTGTTTGAACACTCTTCCTGAGTCTGTCTCATTTTCTCACTCAACTGAGTACAGTGAGATTATATTTTGACTTCAGACACTCCTACCAGTCCCATCTGTTAAGCTCTATCCCAGCTCTATTCCAGTCTAGTGTCACTAGCTCATTCTACCTAATACAGAGAAAATGTTTGTGAAGGGCACGCCACTTGGGTCCTTCATTTTGAATTATCTTCTGTTTCTCCTTTCTCTCTTTCCAAAAAAAAAATTCTAAGCTTGTTTCCTGCCTTTCCTGTAACTAGTCTAGTCCAGATTTGCTGTATCCAGGACTGTTTGTAAGCTTCTGAGCCCCCCAAGCTTTTCTGTGTTGGAGGGAAGCCTTCTAGCTTATCAGTGGGAGTGGTAAGCACTGGGTAGCATATCTACCACAAGAGTGTTTTTTGGCCCAGAAATTGTAGTTTATTGGCTGTTTGGTCAGTGTTTCCATCTCTTTCAACTTTCTGGTTTAAAAGCCCATGTTTGTGCTTGTTTCCCACCTTTCCTGTAACTAGTCTTGTCCAGATACAGGTTTGCTGTATCCAGGACTGTTTGTAAGCTTCTGAGCCTCCCAAGCCTTTCTGCATTGGAGGGAAGCATTCTATCTTATCAGTGGGAGTGGTAAGCACTAGATAGCCTATCTACCACAAGACTCAGCTACAGATTCTTAGTTTTAGCACTTGAATTTGCTTATTCGTGCTCAGCACTTGTTCAGAACTTGTTGTTAGCACTAAATAAGCTACAACTTACTACAGCACTCAACCTTCCTCTTTACCTAGAAAATTTTTTTTTTGTAATTACTTTCCTCACTTGCTTAGAGAAAAACAGCTCTTATACTCACTTCCCTCACTTGTCTAGATGAAAGTAGTTTTTTTATTCAGGCATGTCCAAGGGTCACCTCCCAGTGTTCTCTCCTGTCTATCTGATGAATCTGGGCATCTTGGGGTAATGTAGCAATTGCTTTATGTACACAGACAACCCTCTCCGCCTACCACCTAACACCACAACCTGTGAGAGATGCACTTATCTAGCCAAACTGGAGTTAAATCTCTCTCCAACCAAGACTGAAATTTACAGTCAAGAGGAGAAGGTAAACACTTGCACCACACCACACTCATCACATAGTCCCACTAAACCTACACCTCCAAAATCCACATATAGAAACACAAAAACATTCATAGAGGCTCTCAATAATAATCTGCTCAAGCAACAGAGACCTCCAAAGCAGAAATGCAAGCAACCTCCACCCCCAACACAACCCAAATGACACATAACCCACAGACTCAGTGTGCCAATAAACCACAGCCCATAAGGCAAATCAATGTACTCAGCACACTAGTTAGAGGTGACTCTATAGTCAGGCACATTGATTTCCCACTCACCAGGCTAAACAAGGAGAAGGTTACTGTCAGCTGCCTGTCAGGTGCCATGATCCGCCACATAACCCACGCACTCAGGTCACTCCACAACAAGCACAAATATGACTCTGTCATTGTCCATGTTGGTGTGAATGATCTGAGATGTACCACCCTGGACTACATGAAAAGAGACATGGACGAGCTCTCCGATCTTGTAGCCCAGGCAGGTATGACCCTAGCCCTGCCATCGCCCAGAATAATACCACAGTACAAGGACACAATGATTGACTTCAACAATTTCCAAAGCTTCTGGTGTCATTCTAAGGGTATCCAGTATCTGTCTGCCTGGGAAGACATGGTCAACAGACCACGATGCTTTGCCAGAGATGGCCTGCAGCTGTCACCCCTGGGATTCCGGATACTGGCTAAGGGTCTTAGGAAAGGTTCAAATGACAAATTCACCACCGTAAAAGTAACAGGCAAGCAAAAACTGAGGGTAATGCTACTCAATGCTAGAAGTCTAAATCTCAAAATGCACTCACTTGAGGCACTCCTTAAAATGGAGAACATCGATATCTGTGCAGTGACTGAGACCTGGTTCAAAGCTCTAGAGATCACCCCTGCATTACCAAGCTATAACGCATATCACACTTTTCGGCCATCTAACCTGGACCAGAACACCAAAGGCGGAGGTATGTCCATATTCATTAAGGATATCCACACCTCCAGGCTAGTTGCGCAGCATAATGCATCCGAGGTTATTCAAGTGCAACTAACTCTGGGCAAAACTGCAATCCAAATTGTAGCTTGCTACAGATCCCCCACCATGCCTCAGGATTCCCACTCTACTTTTCTTGATATACTGGAAAATATTAGGGTTCAAGCAAACACCCTAATAATGGGCGATTTCAACTACCCCACCATTAACTAGGAAAACTACTCCCATTGAGCACGCCCTAATATCTACCATCCACAGGAAAGCCACTTTTTCCAATTCATATCTTAGTTATTCTAGCTGACACCCTGACCACCAGAAAAAAGCAATTTTTAAAGGCCAGATGGTCAGGGCTGCCAGAATGGTTAGTGATGAATTGGAATTTTTGAGGGAGGTAGATTTTATTATGAGTATGTTCATTAGGAGAGGTTATCCTGAAGGTATGTGTAAGGTCATAGCAGAGGAGGTAAAGGGAAAGAGAGTTGATGGTACGTATTGGTCATTATTAAAGGGTAGAATGAGTAATAAACCTATAATTATGGATGTAGAGGATAACAGTGATATAGTTAATGTTAAAAATGGAGGAAACAAAGCAATTACGACCAATGCTGGTAAGGGGGGCCAGGATTGTGGCATTTACTTCATTACTACATATTTGTTTGATGCACTTAACATCAGGGATATAGTTTTGAATAATTGGAAGTTACTTAGGCTTGATAATTTGTTATAGGAAAAGTTGGGTAGTCATCCTAAATGTGTTTTCAGGAAGGCAAGATCATTTAAGCAATCATTAGAGAAGGGTGATAGTTTTTTTAACCCAGCTGGTAGGCATATTGGAAATTTTAAATGTGGTAGATGTAGTGTGTGTCATTTTGTATTGCCAACAAATTCTAAGTTGAATGTGGCTGGTGTTTCTATTAGGCTATATAGACATTTTGACTGTTACACTAAAAATGTGGTGTATTTGGCACAATGTGGTCAATGTCCAGCATACTATGTTGGTAAAACCAGTAGAGCCTTTAGAGACAGAATTATCGAACATATGTCAGATATAAGGCTAAAGAAAAAAACAAATGCCTTGTATAGACACATTGAGTTGCATGGTGGGCATGAATTAAAATTTTGTGTGATACAACAAATTGTTAGGGATGTACAGGGTAATGTCCTAGACCTTCATCTTGATATTAGTGAAATGAGGTGGCAATTAAGGTTGAATGCCAGGGTTTTTACTGGCATCAATGACCACATTAGTATTGTCCCAATTTTAAAATTAAAGCATATTCTTGGGTAATGGGATTACAACTTATTGTTTTTATTGCATGTTTTTATCATATGTTTTATTGTATGTCTTGTGCAATTAATAGATATTGTTATTTTTGTAAATTTTTTTCAAACATTGGTTGAGTGTGTTTAGTTTACTTTAAGTAAGATGGATGTTAATTAATTAATAAGGTAATGATGTCATGATTTGCCTCTTATTTAAGCTTGGATGGTTTGAATTTTTAGTATTATTCTGAAGAAGTCTGATTAAAGACGAAACCTAGGTCAATTCGTTTGTGTTTGGTTGATGGTGTTTTACAGAGTCGAGTGCTGGTCATTGTTCTTATTTCTGGTTTTTATTTGTTTCTTCTGTTAAAATGAAAACTACTCTTGTACCAACTCCTTTGCTCAACGCTTTCTGGAATTCATAAATTCCAGTGCCCTGGATCAACTTATCCACACCCTCACCAGTGGCAACAATATCCTAGACTTGGTCATTACCAACATGAGTGACTGGTGTTCCACACCTGAAGTCAACTCCTCGTTGGTCAAATCCGACCATAATCTAATCACCCTAGATATCCGCATCCCGCCCCCACCCACCATTAAGGAAATCACAGTAAAAAATGTCTCCAAAGCCAACTTCATGCTTCTTAAGACAGAAGTGGTAAACTTCATGACACCCATGCAGATGGACAATACAGTTACGACTGCTGAATCCTACACAAATGCACTCTATAAGCACTTACATGAGTGCATGGATTGTGCTATCCCAAACAGAACCAAGGCGCTATCTTCCAAAAAAAGGAAGCCAATCTGGTGGTCCCCGGCCATAAACAAACTCTACAACAGAAGAAAGAAACTGTTGCAAAACAGAGTAAAATCCCATGAGTGGAGGAGCTCCCTGGTCAGCCTCAGTAAGAAGCTGAGATCTCTTATAAGATTCTCCAAAGCTAGCTATGAAAACAAACTCACCACTGATTCTAAGGGCAACCACAAGGTATTCTATAGCTATGTCAAGAATCTCAATGGCAACATCCAGATCTGCTCTGAGTTACAGCACAACGGCATGAAAATTAGAGAACCAACTGATATTGCCAACATCCTGGCAGATAGGTTCAGTGCTAACTTTACCCCCCTTTCACCCCCTAAAGGGCCCATATCTATACAGGAAGAACGCAGAGTTCCCTGTAATCACATATATGCAGGTAAAAGCTGCTCTCTCTAAAACCAAAAACACAGCATCCATGGGACCGGACAACATCCCAGGCTGCATTTTACATAAACTTCAGAATAAACTGGCTCCCCACCTAAGCACCATGTTCGATCATAGTCTGACATCAGGCTTTGTGCCCACTGAATGGTGCAGAGCAACAGTTATCCCACTCCACAAAGGGGGAGTCATCACTGATCCTGGGAACCACTGCCCCATTAGCCTGATGAGCCTGGTCTGCAAGGCCATGGAACGTATCATCATGGAATTAATAAACAAAGACATTGGCAACCTCCAAACTCTGGACCCCAACCAGTTCGGGTTTGTGAAAGGCAGGTCATGTCTTCTGAACCTGATCGACTTCTTTGAGGCAGTCACCAAAGCCGTAGACGAGAGTAAGGTGGTTCACACAGCCTATCTTGACCTCACCAAGGCTTTCAACACCATCCCCCATTCTGGCATTATAGCTAAACTCACTAAAGTAGGTATAAATCTCTATGTCATAAGATGGGTTGCCAACTGGCTCACTGACAGAACCCACATTGTAAAAGTTGCAGACTCCAAATCTGACTTCAAACCAGTGACAAGTGGAGTACCACAGGGTTCAGTCCTGGGACCTCTCCTGTTTGGTATCTACTTCTCTGAAGTACAGGTTAACACAGAAGGCCTCTGGCTAATGAAGTTCACAGATGACTGCAAACTAGGAGCCATAGTTGAGTCCCCAAATTATGTGGATACCCTACAGAAGGGCTTCACTGATACAGATGCCTGGTGTCAGAGGCATGGCCTCAAGCTCAGTGCCAAAAAGTGCATTGTCATTCCCCTTTGGTAAAAACTCTGTACCCATGAACTACCACAATAAATGGCAGTCTACTCAATGCTGAATGTGTGATAAGAGACCTCTTTTGATAATCACATCACCACAGTAGTCAGGAAATCTTTCTATGTGGCACACCTCATCATAAAAGGGTTCTCATCCAGGAAAAAAGAGGTCATTGTTCCCCTCTACTCAGCACTCATTAGACCCATTATAGAGTACAATGTCCCTTTTGGAATGTACCTCACAAGACATCGGTAGCAGCTGGAAAGGCCACAGAAATACCTCACAAAGAGGATTACTGGCCTCAAACAGATGCCCTACACTGACCATCTCAAAAGACTCCAGCTTTACTCTATAGCATATCACCTACTTCGAGGAGATCACTGCCTAATATATAAAGCTATGTTAAACCCACTGTTGTTGGATATGCTACACCTAAAGAAATCCCAATCCCTCTGAGCTACACTCTCTAGGGACCTAAGCCTTCTCACCACAATAAACAGGACATACTGAAGGGATAGATTCCTGTCCCAGAGACTTGCTATACTCTGGAACAAGCTACCCATCTATGTCAAGCAAAGTTCCTCATTACCACTCTTCAAGAAGAATCTTGATGAGTGGATGGGAAATAGAAAATACACCCTGGGGATCACTTTTGTGGCTCTGCTCAACAGGGGCACAGGAAATTAACTTTCTTGGGTGGCGTAAGCCAAGGAACCTTGTTAGCTAGGCTTACTTAAGCCCTTGGGCCGATAGCCTAGTACATACCTATTAACCTATGAACCTATGAAAAATAATTCAGTGCAAAGCAGCATGCTTCCAACCAGAGGGCAGTGCATAGCAGAACTCAGGGGAGCCACCAAGGGGAAGCTGGAGCTGTCTATCTGGAGAGAGATCAAGCTACCCAGCAGGACCAGCAAGTTGGCTCAATATCCTTCCACCTTACTTTTTCCATGGAGTGTACGAGCTTAATGAGATTCTGTTCCACTGAATGAATGGTACAGCTGTACGCAGGTAAAGTAGGTACTATTCTTGGTGCTGCAGGGCCATAAAACAAAGAAGAATGCCTTTGAACCTGATGCGATGTGATGTATTGATTTCATTGTGTGGGTTATTATATTATTCATTGAGCTACAGCTATCCATTTTGCATATAACATTTGCTTCTCTGTGCTCTTTCTTTAAAGACTGTCTTCCATATTATAACCATTGCATAGATAGATACAGGTACCATGCACATTATGTCTGTCTCAGTAGCATGATTCATTTTTTTTTTTTAATTTTTTTTTTTATTATTTATTTATTTTACATTTGTTTACTGGGAAATTCCGACTGGACACAGGTCCTTTTTCAGCAGATGCCAGGGGAGAAAAGCTCCACATCATGTACATGATAAAAAGAGATACAAAATTGCAGCAATAGTAAACAACATTACAGGTTGTTGGCTTTAATACAATAACACAATATCGATTATCAACAGTATATACAGTAAATGATGCAAGTTAAGATAGTTTTGTGTCATTTATAATATTAGTAACAAAGTTGTCAGACAAGATTTTAAAGTATGTAAAGACAACTAGCT
Source organism: Protopterus annectens (assembly GCF_019279795.1). Lineage (NCBI taxonomy): Eukaryota > Metazoa > Chordata > Ceratodontiformes > Protopteridae > Protopterus > Protopterus annectens. The sequence continues at coordinate 36,367,183 of NC_056726.1, forward strand.
AATTCTGACTGTGGTTAGTAGTGGCAGTAGTATAGTTGGGTTAAGAGTCTAGGTGGGGGGAGGTAAGAGTGAGGGTGTTAGTCTGGATTAGAACAAGGCAAAGCCAGTGCAAATTTAAGTGGAATTTGAGCGCAGTCTTGAAAAGGCTGCTGGAAGATAGAGTAGTTATAGAGGATGGAAGATTTTTCTAAAGTTTAGATATGGTACATGAAAATATGGCTTCTCCTGCTGAGTTTTGGGGTTTGATAAGAGTGAGTTGATTTTTGTTGCTTGATCTTATGGGCCTAGTGGACTGATATGGTTGGAGAAGTTTTTGAAGGGAAGGGATGTTATGGGGTGGTTAATAAATTTATGAGCGAGGTTGAGTTGATTAAAGTGAAGGAGTTGTGGGAGTTCTAGCCAGTTTAGTTATTTAAGGGAGATACAATGATGGCTGCGATAGGAGGTTCCAGTGGGAAATGTAGCAATTTTTTTGTAACAAGCATCCAGCTTGTGTAGGTCTGTCTGTCTAAGGTTGGTAAGTATGGGGGATGCATAGAGTAGGGTGGAGATTAGCTGGGAATTGGCTATGGAGAATCTAGCCTCCTTGGTTAGGAATTGGTGGCTTTGATATAATGCACCAAGTTTCTTGTGAACTTTTTTATTGTGAGAGATATGTTGGTGTCAAATCTAAGTTTGTTGTCTATTTCCACACTGAGTAATTTTGCATGTTCTGATGGAAAGATGATGGCATTGTCATTGGTGAGAATGCTGGGGGGTGTTTTGGGTGGCTTTGGAAGGTTGGAACAGGAGAAGTTTTGTCTTACTTGGGTTGAGTAGGAGCTGAGCATTGGATAGCCAGCTTTCTACAGAAGAGAATGATTCCTGTGTGATTGGTTGTAGTTCTGGTAGAGTGGGGGCAGAGCAGATGAGAGTAGAGTCATCTTCATACTGTATAAGAGCAGCTTGTGTAGTGGCAGTATGTAGGTTGTTAGTGAAAAGTGAGAATAGCAGAGGGCCAAGGATAGACTCATGGGGAACTCTGAGAGTAACTGGGAGGTGAGGTGATAGGTTATCGTCCCAGATTACTGATTGCTGGCATCCGTGTAGATAGTTGTGGAACCAGTTGCAGGCTGATTGTGAGAAGGAGAGGTTGGGGAGAGTAGAGAGCAGTAGCTCATGAGATACCATGTCAAAGGCCTTTGAGAGATCTAGAAATATGGCAGTAGAGAAGAGCCCATTGTTTTTGTGATGAAGTATAGTATTGGTGAAGGAGAGCAGAGCGGAGGTAGTGCTGTCATATGGCCTCAAACCATGTTGGGTTTTGGAGAGGAGATTATTAGCTAGGAGGCAGTTGGAGACCTGGGTGTTGATACATTTTTCAAGTATCTTGGAGAGAGGGGAGAGGATAGCAATGGGGCGGTTATTGGAGAGGTCGATGGAGTGGGTGCCTTTTGTGGAGGGGAATGATGTTGGATATTTTCCATATCAAGGGAACATAGCCTTCTGTTATGGAACGGTTGATTAGAATTGAAATTGGGTAGGCTAGTGTATCAGCTGCAATTTTCAAGTATTCAGAGGAGAGGTTTTCAGCTGCGAGTTTGGTGGGTTTAAGTTTTTACAATATTCTTTTTATGTTGGAAGTAGGTACTGAGGTGAAGAAGAAAAGAGGAGTCGGGGTTTAGGGTCAGGAGTTGGGGGGGCTGTTATAGGGAAGTATTGTTTGTTTAGAGATGTTATAGTTTCAGTGAAGTGTTTGTTGAAGGATTCAGGAATACTGCTGGAGGAGGGAGGAATGGATGGCTGGGGGTATCAACCTTCCCTGGGTGGAGGACAGTGTTAATAGTGGACCAGAATTACTTAGGGTTGTGGTTGGTAGAGTTTAGGGTGGATTTATAGTAGAGGGATTTGTCTAATTTTATTTGCTTTTTGACTTTATTGCGCAGTTCAAGGAATGATTGCCAATCTGAGTTATTTTTTTGTTAGTCGCCAGTGCTCCCAGGGCTTATCTTTGGATTTCATTAGGGTTCTGGTGGTTTTTTGTAACCATGGGGCACACCTGGATCTGACCTTAGCATTTCTTACAAGAGCATGGGTGATATGATATTGATTGTTTTGTTTGGGTTTAGTTTGAGATTGGCATAAAGGATTTCTTCATTGTTGTGGTGAGGGGCAGATGTGTTCAGGAGTTGAATATTGAGGTTGTGTTTAAATATCAGTGCTACACAACCTCCTTTTTTGAACAATCTGTCTATGTGAATGATGTTGCATTCAGGTGAAAGCATTTCCTCACTTTTGATGTGAGGTTTGAGCCAGGTTTCAGTTAGGAAGAGAATATCTGGAGAATATATGCTTATGCTGGCATGTAGTTCTTGGATTTTATTGCATATGCTTCTGATGTTTAGGGACATTATAAGTAGGTCTGCTGTTTTATTGTTGGCTAGGAGTTGAGTTGTGGGGGGGGGTCGCTTGGACTAGGGTTTGTGGTTAGGTTGGATTTAGGAGGACCAGGGTTTGGATGGACATCTCCAGCAAGGGCTAATTTATAGAGGATGTTTAGGATATGTTTTATATACGGTATCTTAGGGATATTTTATTTTTGAGTGTGTTAGGTGTTTGGTAATGGATTGTGTGTATTGGGAGGATGTTTTTGGTGACAGGGGTTGTGTAGCTATAGTTTAAATGTTTGAGGGAGGGTGTTGAGACAGTACAGTGGAAGTTGTTGGGGCATGAGACTGTGGAGCCTTGGTAGGATGTAATGTGAGCTAGAACTACGCAGGTTAGGACTGTTATTATATTAGGTAGTAGCATGATTGTGTTGGATGTAGGGGGAGGGGGTGACTAGTGGTGTAGCCTAATTGGTGGTAATTAGGGGTGGGGATAAGGCTAAGAATAAATGTAGAGGTACTGGGGGCTGGTAGCAATAGGATCAGGGAGGGGAGCAAAGTGAGCATAGTGAACGGAGCGGGATAGAACCCCCCCCCCCCACCAGGCTAAAGATTGCAGGGTAAGTTTCTAAATAGCCAAATTGTAATGAGTTATTAGAATCTATTAGGGAAAAACAATCTATAGACCTGATTTCAGCTGTGTTCTTTCTGGGTAGACACCTAGTTTGAAGAAGACAAAAAGTGACAGTTTAAGTACCTTTTTGCCTCTGTTTTACAAGTGGGCAATTCCAGTCTATCTACTGGGTTACCTAGAACCCCTCAGGCTAAAGATTGCAGGGTAAGTGTCTAAATAGCCAAATTGTTAGGGGTTATTAGAATCTAGTAGGGAAAAACAATCTATAGACTTGATTTCAGCTGTGTCCTTTCTGGGTAGATACCTAGTTTGAAGCAGACAAAAAGAGGAAGTTTAAGTACTGTTTTGCCATGTTTTACAAGTGGGTAACTCCAGTGTATCTACTGGTTTACATTTTTTTCACCTAGAACTTTATCTTGGTGTATTGATAACTAAAAAGAAAAAGTTTAACTGGGGAATGTATTCACAATTGATGGGGGTGGGGAACAGCTGCTGTCCCTAGCCATGAGTAGAGCCAGTTATTTCTGCTTTAGACAAGGTGCTTTTTACAGTAACAGGCTAAGAGGGAAATGTAGCTAGACACGTACAGTAACTTATTTTCTTTTTAAAGCCCTTGAGTCCTTGTGGCTGGTTTCTTCACTGCAGATGCGGTCAATGGACAAGGATTCAGCAAGTGGGGGCTGAGAGAGAATCCGTTCGCAGGGACAGTGCTCAAGTAACTTATTTTCTTTTTGAAGCCATTGAGTCCTTGTGGCAGGTTGCTTCACTGCAGATGTGGTCAATGGCTAAGGATTCAGCAAGTGGGGGACTGAGAGAGAACCCGTTCGCAGGGACAGTGGTCAAGTAACTTATTTTCTTTTTAAAGCCCTTGAGTCCTTGTGGCTGGTTTCTTCACTACAGATACAGTCAATGGCCAAGGATTCAGCAAGTAGGGAACTGAGAGAGAACTCGTTCGCAAGGACAGTGGTCAAGTAACTTATTTTCTTTTTAAAGCCCTTGAGTCCTTTTGGCTGTTATTTTCACTGCAGATGCGGTTAATGGCTAAGAATTCAGCACGTGGGGGACTGAGAGAGAACCCGTTTGCAGGGACAGTGGTCAAAGTAACTTATTTTCTTTTTAAAGCCCTTGAGTCTTTGTGGCTGGTTTAATCACTGCAGATGTGGTCAGTGACCAGGGATTCAGCAAGTGGGGCACCAAGAGAGAACCTGTTCACAGGAAAGTGGTCAAGTAACTTATTTTATTTTTAAAGCCTTGAGTCCTTGCGCCTGTTTTTTTCACTGCAGATGTGGTCAATGGCCAAGGACTCAGCAAGTTGGGGACTGAGAGATACCCCGTTCGCAGGGACAGTGGTCAAGTAACTTGTTTTCATTTTAAAGCACTTGAGTCCTTGTGGCTGTTTTCTTCATGGCAAATGCAGACAATGGCCAGGGATTCAGGAAGTGGGGGACTGAGAGAGAACCCATTCACAGAGACAGTGGTCAAGTAACTTATTTTCTTTTTAAAGCCCTTGAGTCCTTGTGGCTGGTTTAATTACTGCAGATGCGGTCAATGACCAGGGATTCAGCTAGTGGGGTAGTGAGAGAAAACCCGTTCGCAGGGACAGTGGTCAAGTAACTTATTTTATTTTTAAAGCCCTTGAATCCTTGTGGCTGGTTTCTTCACTCCAGTTACAGTCAATGGCGAAGGATTCAGTAAGTGGAGGACTGAGAGAAAACCCATTCGCTGGGACAGTGGACAAGTAAATTATTTTCTTTTAAAGCCCTTGAGTCCTTGTGGCTGGGTTCTTCACTGCAGATGAGGTCAATGGCCAAGGATTCAGCAAGTGGGGGACAGAGGAAGAACCCGTTCGCAGGGACAGGGGTCAAGTAACTTATTTTTGTTTTAAACCCCTTGAGTCCTTGTGACTGGGTTCTTCACTGCAGATGAGGTCAACGGCCAAGGATTCAGCAAGTGGGGGACTGAGGAATAACCAATTCGCAGGGACACTGGTCAAGTAACTTATATTCTTTTTAAAGCCCTTGATTCCTTTTGGCTGTTTTTTTCACTGCAGATGTGGTTAATGGCTAAGGATTCAGCATGTGGGGGACTGAGAAAGAATCCGTTTACACGGACAGTGGCCAAAGTAACTTATTTTGTTTTTAAAGCCCTTGAGTCCTTGTGGTTGGTTTCTTCACTGCAGACATGGTCAATAGCCAAGGATTCAGCAATTTGGGGACTGAGAGAGAACCCGTTTGCAGGGACAGTGGTCAAGTAACTTATTTTCTTTTTAAAGCCCTTGAGTCCTTGTGCCTGGTTTCTTCACTGCAGATGTGGTCAATGGCCAAGGACTCAGCAAGTGGGGGACTGAGAGAGACCCCATTTGCAGGGACAGCAGTCAAGTAACTTATTTTCTATGTAAAGTCCTTGAGTCCTTGTGCCTGGTTTCTTCATTGCAGATGCACTTAATGGCCAAGGATTCAGCAAGTGGAGGACTGAGAGAGAACCCGTTCACAGGGAAAGTGGTCAAGTAACTTATTTTTGTTTAAAGACCTTGAGTCCTTGTGGCTGGTTTCTTCACTGCAAATGCAGTCAATGGCCAAGGATTCAGCAAGTGGGGGACTGAGAGAGAACCCATTTGCAGGGGCAGTGGTCAAGTAACTTATTTTCTTTTTAAAGCCCTTGAGTCCATGTGGCTGGTTTAATCACTGCAGATGTGATCAATGACCAGGGATTCAGCAAGTGGGGCACTGAGAGAGAACCCATTCATAGGGACAGTGGTCAAGTAGCTTATTTTCTTTTTAAAGGCCTTGAGACCTTGTGCCTGGTTTCTTCACCCCAGTTGCAGTCAATGGCCAAGGGTTCCACAAGTGGGGGACTGAGAGACACCCATTTGCTGGGACAGTGGTCAAGTAACTTATTTCCTTTTTAAAGCCCTTGAGTCCTTGTGGCTGGTTTCTTCACTGCAGATGCAGTCAATGGCCAGGGATTCGGCAAGTGGGGGACTGAGAGAGAATGCTTTTGCAGGGACAGTGGTCGAGTAACTTATTTTCTTTTCAAAGCCCATGAGTCCTTGTGGCTGGTTTCTTCACTTCAGATGTGGTCAATGGCCAAGGATTCAGTAAGTTGGGGACTGAGAGAGAACCCATTCGCAGGGACAGTGGTCAAGTAAATTATTTTATTTTTAAAGCCCTTGAGTCCTTGTGTCTGGTTTCTTCACTGCAGATGAGATCAATGGCCAAGGATTCAGCAAGTGGGGGACTGAGAGAGAACCCATTCGCAGGGACAGTGGTCAAGTAACTTATTTTCATTTTATAGCACTTGAGTTCTTGTGTCTGTTTTTTTCATTGCAGATGCGGTAAATGGCCAAGGAATCAGCAAGTGGTGGACTGAGAGAGAACCCATTCGCAGGGACAGTGGTCAAGTAACTTATTTTCTTTTTAAAACCATTGAGTCCCTGTGGCTGGTTTATTCACTGCAGATGCAGTCAATGACCAGGGATTCAGCAAGTTGGGTATTGAGAGAGAACCTGTTCGCAGGGACAGTGGTCAAGTAACTTATTTTCTTTTAAAAACCCTTGAGTCCTTGTGGCTGGGTTCTTCACTGCAGATGAGGTCAATGGCCAATTATTCAGCAAGTGGGGGACTGAGGAATAACCCATTCGCAGGGACAGTGGTCAAGTAACTTATATTCTTTTTAAAGCCCTTGAGTCCTTTTGGCTGTTTTTTCACTGCAGATGTGGTTAATGGCTAAGGATTCAGCATGTGGGGGACTGAGAAGGAATCTGTTTACACAGACAGTGGTCAAAGTAACTTATTTTGTTTTTAAAGCCCTTGAGTCCTTGTGGTTGGTTTCTTCACTGCAGACACGGTCAATGGCCAAGGATTCAGCAATTTGGGGACTGAGAGAGAACCCATTTGCAGGGACAGTGGTCAATTAATTATTTTCTTTTTAAAGCCCTTGAGTCCTTGTGCCTGGTTTCTTCACTGCAGATGTGGTCAATGGCCAAGGACTCAGCAAGTGGGGGACTGAGAGAGAACACGTTTGCAGGGACAGCAGTCAAGTAACTTATTTTCTTTGTAAAGCCCTTTAGTCCTTGTGCCTGGTTTCTTCACTGCAGATGCGCTTAATGGCCAAGGATTCAGAAGTGGAGGACTGAGAGAGAACCCGTTCACAGGGACAGTGGTCAAGTAACTTATTTTTGTTTAAAGCCCTGGAGTCCTTGTGGCTGGTTTCTTCACTGCAAATGCAGTCAATGGCCAGGGATTCAGCAAGTGGGGGACTGAGAGAGAACCCATTCGCAGGGACAGTGGTCAAGTAACTTATTTTCTTTTTAAAGCCCTTGAATCCATGTGGCTGGTTTAATCACTGCAGATGCGATCAATGACCAGGGTTTCAGCAAGTGGGGCACTGAGAGAGAACCTGTTCACAGCACAGTGGTCAAGTAACTTATTTTATTTTTAAAGCCATTGAGTCCTTGTGCCTGTTTTTTCACTGCAGATGTGGTCAATGGCCAAGGACTCAGCAAGTTGGGGACTGAGAGATACCCATTTGCTGGGACAGTGGTCAAAGTAACTTATTTTCTTTTTAAAGCCCTTGAGTCCTTGTGGCTGGTTTAATCACTGCAGATGTGGTCAGTGACCAGGGATTCAGCAAGTGGGGCACCAAGAGAGAACCTGTTCACAGCACAGTGGTCAAGTAACTTATTTTATTTTTAAAGCCATTGAGTCCTTGCGCCTGTTTTTTTCACTGCAGATGTGGTCAATGGCCAAGGACTCAGCAAGTTGGGGACTGAGAGATACCCCGTTCGCAGGGACAGTGGTCAAGTAACTTGTTTTCATTTTAAAGCACTTGAGTCCTTGTGGCTGGTTTCTTCATGGCAAATGCAGACAATGGCCAGGGATTCAGGAAGTGGGGGACTGAGAGAGAACCCATTCGCAGAGACAGTGGTCAAGTAACTTATTTTCTTTTTAAAGCCCTTGAGTCCTTGTGGCTGGTTTAATTACTGCAGATGTGGTCAATGACCAGGGATTCAGCTAGTGGGGTAGTGAGAGAAAACCCATTCGCAGGGACAGTGGTCAAGTAACTTATTTTATTTTTAAAGCCCTTGAGTCCTTGTGGCTGGTTTCTTCACTCCAGTTACAGTCAATCGCCAAGGATTCAGTAAGTGGAGGACTGAGAGAAAACGTATTTGCTGGGACAGTGGTCAAGTAACTTATTTTTTTTAAAGCCCTTGAGTCCTTATGGCTGGGTTCTTCACTGCAGATGAGGTCAATGGCCAAGGATTCAGCAAGTGGGGGACTGGGGAATAACCCATTCGCAGGGACAGTGGTCAAGTAACTTATATTCTTTTTAAAGCCCTTGAGTCCTTTTGGCTGTTTTTTTCACTGCAGATGTGGTTAATGGCTAAGGATTCAGCATGTGGGGGACTGAGAAAGAATCTGTTTACACGGACAGTGGCCAAAGTAACTTATTTTGTTTTTAAAGCCCTTGAGTCCTTGTGGTTGGTTTCTGCACTGCAGACACGGTCAATGTGCAAGGATTCAGCAATTTGGGGACTGAGAGAGAACCCGTTTGCAGGGACAGTGGTCAAGTGACTTATTTTCTTTTTAAAGCCCTTGAGTCCTTGTGCCTGGTTTCTTCACTGCAGATGTGGTCAATGGCCAAGGACTCAGCAAGTGGGGGACTGAGAGAAAACACATTTGCAGGGACAGCAGTCAAGTAACTTATTTTCTTTGTAAAGTCCTTGAGTCCTTGAGCCTGGTTTCTTCATTGCAGATGCACATAATGGCCAAGGATTCAGCAAGTGGAGGACTGAGAGAGAACCCATTCACAGGGAAAGTGGTCAAGTAACTTATTTTTGTTTAAAGCCCTTGAGTCCTTGTGGCTGGTTTCTTAACTGCAAATGCAGTCAATGGCCAGGGATTCAGCAAGTGGGGGACTGAGAGAGAACCCATTCGCAGGGACAGTGGTCAAGTAACTTATTTTCTTTTTAAAGCCCTTGAGTCCATGTGGCTGGTTTAATCACTGCAGATGCGATCAATGACCAGGGATTCAGCAAGTGGGGCACTGAGAGAGAACCCATTCACAGGGACAGTGGTCAAGTAGCTTATTTTCTTTTTAAAGGCCTTGAGACCTTGTGCCTGGTTTCTTCACCCCAGTTGCAGTCAATGGCCAAGGATTCCGCAAGTGGGGGACTGAGAGACACCCATTTGCTGGGACAGTGGTCAAGTAACTTATTTTCTTTTTAAAGCCCTTGAGTCCTTGTGGCTGGTTTCTTCACTGCAGATGCGGTCAATGGCCAAGGATTCGGCAAGTGGGGGACTGAGAGAGAATGCTTTTGCAGGGACAGTGGTCGAGTAACTTATTTTCTTTTCAAAGCCCATGAGTCCTTGTGGCTGGTTTCTTCACTTCAGATGTGGTCAATGGCCTAGGATTCAGTAAGTTGGGGACTGAGAGAGAACCCATTCGCAGGGACAGTGGTCAAGTAAATTATTTTCTTTTTAAAGCCCTTGAGTCCTTGTGGCTTGTTTCTTCACTGCAGATGAGATCAATGGCCAAGGATTCAGCAAGTGGGGGACTGAGAGAGAACCCATTCGCAGGGACAGTGGTCAAGCAACTTATTTTCATTTTATAGCACTTGAGTTCTTGTGTCTGTTTTTTTCATTGCAGATGCGGTAAATGGCCAAGGAATCAGCAAGTGGTGGACTGAGAGAGAACCCATTTGTAGTGACAGTGGTCAATTAACTTATTTTTGTTTTAAAGCACTTGAGTTCTTGTGTCTGTTTTCTTCATTGCAGATGCGGTAAATGGCCACGGATTCAGCAAGTGGAGGACTGAGAGAGAACCCACTCACAGGGACTGTGGTCAAGTAACTTATTTTTTTTTAAAGCCCTTAAGTCCTTGTGGCTGGTTTTTTCACTGCAAATGCAGTCAATGGCCAGGGATTCATCAAGTGGGGGACTGAGAGAGAACCCATTCGCAGAGACAGTGGTCAAGTAACTTATTTTCTTTTTAAAACCCTTGAGTCCTTGTGGCTGGTTTATTCACTGCAGATGCAGTCAATGACCAGGGATTCAGCAAGTTGGGCATTGAGAGAGAACCTGTTCGCAGGGACAGTGGTCAAGTAAATTATTTTCTTTTAAAAACCCTTGAGTCCTTGTGGCTGGGTTCTTCACTGCAGATGAGGTCAATGGCCAATTGTTCAGCAAGTGGGGGAATGAGGAATAACCCATTCTCAGGGACAGTGGTCAAGTAACTTATATTCTATTTAAAGCCCTTGAGTCCTTTTGGCTGTTTTTTTCACTGCAGATGTGGTTAAAGGCTAAGGATTCAGCATGTGGGGGACTGAGAAAGAATCCGTTTACACGGACAGTGGCCAAAGTAACTTATTTTGTTTTTAAAGCCCTTGAGTCCTTGTGGTTGGTTTCTTCACTGCAGACATGGTCAATGGCCAAGGATTCAGCAATTTGGGGACTGAGAGAGAACCCGTTTGCAGGGACAGTGGTCAAGTAACTTATTTTCTTTTTAAAGGCCTTGAGTCCTTGTGCCTGGTTTCTTCACTACAGATGTGGTCCATGGCCAAGGAATCAGCAAGTGGGGGACTGAGAGAGAACGCATTTGCAGGGACAGCAGTCAAGTAACTTATTTTCTTTGTAAAGCCCTTTATTCCTTGTGCCTGGTTTCTTCACTAAAGATCCGCTTAATGGCCAATGATTCAGAAGTGGAGGACTGAGAGAGAACCCTTTCACAGGGACAGTGGTCAAGTAACTTATTTTTGTTTAAAGCCCTTGAGTCCTTGTGGCTGGTTTCTTCACTGCAAATGCAGTCAATGGCCAGGGATTCAGCAAGTGGGGGACTGCATTTTTATAGTGAGCTGATCGAAGGAAGGACACTCAGCAAACTCGGAGCTACAATATATAACATAAAGTACCCTGTTTTTTGTTTATTTTGTTCTTTATTTCTTTGTTGTTTATAGCACTTTGTGTACTGTGTATTTTTTCTAGCTAGTTTCACTGTGTGTGAGGTATTAACTGGAAATTGTCCACTCTTATTAAGCATCTGTTGGGTTGTTTGTTTATGATAACTTGTTGCAGTTAAACACTTTTTTTCTAGTGGCTCCTTTAGCTGTTTAAAACTTTCATTTAAAGGCTCACTGCTGCTTTTCAGCTGCGAGTAACATTTCTGTAGTTTGTTCTAAGTAGTGGGGATATTTGTAGCATTTCCATATTCAGGCTTGTATTTGGGCCTAGTGTTTGTGGAGGCTGTGTGTCTGAGCACATAATTCAGGGACATCTTGTTTTAGCCAAAGCCATCAGGCATTTCAGTGAGAGAGAATTGTTTGAGGTCATTGGCTGACTGAGGTCTCCTGGACTACAGCTTAGGCTAAGCACCTCATTGGTTCTTTTGAGATTTCTTTCTTAAAAGCTGTCTCAGGTTTCAACTTTCTGTTACCTAAGAAGCTCAGTTGTGAGTGTTCAGCCATTTTACAGTGAGCTGATCAAAGGAAGGACACTCAGCAAACTCGGAGCTACAATATATAACATTAAGTATCCTGTTTTTGTTTATTTTGTTCTTTATTTCTTTGTTGTTTATAGCACTTTGTGTACTGTGTATTTTTTCTAGCTAGTTTCACTGTGTGTGAGGTATTAACTGGAAATTGTCCACTCTTATTAAGCATCTGTTGGGTTGTTTGTTTATGATAACTTGTTGCAGTTAAACTCTTTTTCTAGTGGCTCCTTTAGCTGTTTAAAACTTTCATTTAAAGGCTCACTGCTGCTTTTCAGCTGTGAGTAACATTTCTGCAGTTTGTTCCAAGTAGTGGGGATATTTGCAGCATTTCCATATTCAGGCTTGTATTTGGGCCTAGTGTTTGTGGAGGCTGTGTGTCTGAGCACATAATTCAGGGACATCTTGTTTTAGCCAAAGCCATCAGGCATTTCAGTGAGAGAGAATTGTTTGAGGTCATTGGCTGACTGAGGTCTCCTGGACTACAGCTTAGACTAAGCACCTCATTGGTTCTTTTGAGATTTCTTTCTTAAAAGCTGTCTTAGGTTTCAACTTTCTGTTACCTAAGAAGCTCAGTTGTGAGTGTTCAGCCATTTTACAGTGAGCTGATCGAAGGAAGGGCACTCAGCAAACTCGGAGCTACAATATATAACATTAAGTATCCTGTTTTTTTGTTTTTTTTGTTCTTTATTTCTTTGTTGTTTGTAGCACATTGTGTACTGTGTATTTTTTCTAGCTAGTTTCACTGTGTGTGAGGTATTAACTGGAAATTGTCCACTCTTATTGAGCATCTGTTGGGTTGTTTGTTTATGATAACTTGTTGCAGTTAAACTCTTTTTTTCTAGTGGCTCCTTTAGCTGTTTAAAACTTTCATTTAAAGGCTCACTGCTGCTGTTCAGCTGTGAGTAACATTTCTGCTGTTTGTTCTAAGTAGTGGGGATATTTGTAGCATTTCCATATTTAGGCTTGTATTTGGGCCTAGGGTTTGTGGAGGCTGTGTGTCTGAGCACATAATTCAGGGACATCTTGTTTTAGCCAAAGCCATCTGGCATTTCAGTGAGAGAGAATGGTTTGAGGTCATTGGCTGACTGAGGTCTCCTGGACTACAGCTTAGACTAAGCACCTCATTGGTTCTTTTGAGATTTCTTTCTTAAAAGCTGTCTCAGGTTTCAACTTTCTGTTACCTAAGAAGCTCAGTTGTGAGTGTTCAGCCATTTTACAGTGAGCTGATCGAAGGAAGGACACTCAGCAAACTCGGAGCTACAATATATAACATTAAGTACCCTGTTTTTTGTTTATTTTGTTCTTTATTTCTTTGTTGTTTATAGCACTTTGTGTACTGTGTATTTTGTCTAGCTAGTTTCACTGTGTGTGAGGTATTAACTGGAAATTGTCCACTTTTATTAAGCATCTGTTGGGTTGTTTGTTTATGATAACTTGTTGCAGTTAAACTCTTTTTTTCTAGTGGCTCCTTTAGCTGTTTAAAACTTTCATTTAAAGGCTCACTGCTGCTTTTCAGCTGTGAGTAACATTTCTGCTGTTTGTTTCCCACCCTCCCTGTTGGTATAGTGTTTTTATAGTTGGTGGCTTTGCAGTTGCCCGCCCCTAGTGTAAATTTGATCTGGGACCCACCTCCCAGTCTAGTGTCATTACCTCATTCTACCCGGTACAGGGTTAGCATTTGAGAAGGCCAATCAGCTTAGTTTCTGCTACTCCTTTCTCTCTTTCCTTTCTCTGCTTTTACTGTATTTGTTTTTTCCTACTTAATTTTGCTTTTGTGTCATCTTAAAAGTACTCAGTTGTATTTATTACTGCTTGGTGTGACTCATTGTAAGCCTTTTAGTTTAAGCACCTGGGCTTCAGACCAGTTTTACATTAGGAAGGTTTGTGGTCTGCACTGTAGTGGCAGAACAGGTAGCTTACATCCTTCTAAGTTGGGAACTGCTGATTGAGGGCTCAGTGTCTGTTATTCTAAAAGTGTATTAATTCTGGTTTAAGCACTTGGTCTTGAGGCCAGTTATTTTACATTAAGAGGGTTCGTGTTCTGCACTCTTGTGGGAGGAGAGGCTGGACTCTGTCCTTCTGAGCTGGGAATTTCTGGTTAGAGGCTTATAGTGCCTGCATATTCTAACTGTTTCTTACTGAAATTGGTACACCTTGTTTGCTGTAGCATAGACTAGATCCAGGCCTGCTGAATCTAGCTTTATTTGTATGCTTGTTGTTTATTTCCCTGAAACGCTAATTCCACCTAAAACGAGGCCTTTTAGCACTTCTGTGGATCCCTAGTGATATCTGCATTGCTTACTGTACTTATTTCCTTGTCTCACTTGAAAGAAAGTTACTGTTTGTCGTTTTTGCATTTAAGTTACCTGTAGCACATTGCATTTAAGCTATCTGGCACTTGCTCACTAAAGCAACTATATAAGTCAGCTCTAAAAAATTAAAAGCACTACACCCTCACAAACTCCCCTTGAGTACCTTGTTCCCCATTAGCCCTTTTTTTCAATTATAAAGGAATTCCCAATACTATTCTAGCATGTCCAAAGGTCAGTTGTCAATCTCCTCTCCGGTCCAGCTGGTGAATCTGGGAATCTTGAGGCAATGTTACAACTGCCTCATGTACACAGAAAACCCTCTCCTCCTCCCAACAAATTCCAACACATGTGAGAGATGCAACCATATAGCCAAACTGGAGGCTAAGCTCTCTCAACTCAGTACTAGCGTAACCAGTCAGGAGGAGAAGGAAACCACACTCACTACAATTCCAGTCTCACATAGACCTACCACGACAACAAACCAAACACATAAACACACAAAAACATACTCGGAGGCTCTAAATAAAAATCTGCCTAAGCAGCAGAGACCTCCAAAGCAGACACCCAAGCAACCGCTACCCCAAAACAAAACACGTGCAACACATAGCTCACAAAGCCAGTGTGCCGAACAGTCACAGCCCTTAAGGCTAAACAACACACCTGATACACTTGTAATAGGTGACTCTATCGTCAGGCACACTGACGTCCCGCTCACCAGGCTGAACAAGGAGAAGGTCACAGTGAGCTGCCTGTCGGGCACTAGGATCCGCCACATAACACAAGCACTCAGGTTACTCCAAGGCAAGTACAAATATGACTCAGTCATTGTCCATGCTGGTGTGAATGACCTGAGACATACCTCCCTGGACTACCTGAAAAGAGACATAGAGGAGCTCTCTCAGCATGTAGCCCAGGCCGGTATGACCCTGACCTTGAGTAGCATCTTACCCTCACCAAGAATGATGCCACAATATGAAGACAAGATGATCAATTTCAACAATTGGCTTAAGTGTTGGTGTCATTCAAAGGGGATCCAATGCCTGTCAGCCTGGGATGACATGCTCGACAAGCCATGATGCTTCGCTAGGGACGGCTTGCACCTGTCACCCCTGGGCTTTCGGATATTGGCAAAGGCTCTTGCTACCCCCATAGTGCCTTTTTTAGGCAAGGCTCAAAAGACAAAACCACCTCCATAGGTTTCACAAGGGATAAGAAACTAAGAGTAATGCTACTCAATGCCAGAAGTCTAAACCTCAAGATGCATGCACTCAAAACTCTCCTTAGCATGGAGAACATCGATATCTGTGCAGTAACAGAAACCAGGTTCAAGGCTCCTGAGAGCACCCCAGCACTACCAGGTTATACCTCATACCATGCTTTTCGGCCCCAAAACTTGGACCGAACCACAAAAGGAGGGGGAGTATCAATATTCGTCAAAGATACCCACACCTCCAGGTTGGTGGCACAGCACGAAGCATCAGAGACTATCCATGTGCAACTAACTGTGGGTAAAACTGCCTTCCAGTTTATAGCCTGCTACAGACCACCCTCCCAAACACAGGAACCCCACTTGGCCTTCCTGCGAATGCTGGAAAATATGAAGGTCTCTCCAAACACCATTATATTGGGCGACTTCAACTACCCAAACATAGACTGGGAGCATTACTCTAGCTCCAACACCCTAGCCCAAAGGTTCCTAGAATTTATAAACTCAAATGCTATGGAACAACTTGTTACCACTCCCACTAGAGGGGAAAACATACTGGACCTAATCATCACCAACATGGGGACACTATGCTCCAGACCAGAAGTGTATCCCTCACTGGTAAGATCAGACAATAAACTAATCTCACTGGATATTCACATCCCGACCCCACCCCCTGCCCAGAAAACCACAGTGAAAGACTTCTCTAAAGCAAATTTCACATGCCTCAAAACCGAGGCGAAATCCTTCAAAGCCCCCGGGCCTGTGGAAAATACGGCCCAGACCGCAGAATCCTTTATAAACGGATTCTATGAACACATTCAGGAATGCATGGATCATGCAATCCCAAATAAAACCAAGACCCAATCCTCCAAAGGCAGACGTCCTGTGTGGTGGACCTCAGCCATAAACAAACTATACAACAGAAGGAGAAAGTGACTACATGATAGAGCAAAATCCCAAAAAGGGAAGGCATCTCTGATCAGTATTAGCAAAAAACTACGGGCACTCATAAAATCGTCTAAGGCCAGCTTCGAGAGAAAAATTGCACAGGACACTAAGGATAATCACAAGGCTTTCTTTAGTTATGTTAGGAACCTGGGTGGGAATTCCCAGATATGCTCAGAATTAGTCCAAAATGACAAAAAATACACTGAGCCCACAGACATTGCCAACATCCTAGCTGACAGGTTCAGTGCAAACTTCTCCCCCTCTCCCCACCAAAAGGGCAAGTATCTATCCCAACAGAGTGCTGCCCCCCTGACATCTCAGATGCTCAGGTAAGAGCCGCCCTCTCCAAAGCAAAAAACACAGCATCAATGGGAACAGATGGTGTCCCGGGCTGCGTAATACATGAACTCCAAGAAGAGTTAAACCCAAACATAAAACTACTGTTCAATCTTAGCCTTACTACAGGATATGTACCCAAAGAGTGGCGTACAGCAACAGTGGTCCCTCTCCACAAAGGTGGTGCCTCAACGGATCCTGGAAACTATTGCCCCATAAGCCTGACTAGCTTGGTCTGCAAAGCTATGGAAAGGATCATCATGGACATCATAAATAAAGATATTGGGGACCTACAGACACTGGATCCTACCCAGTTCGGCTTTGTTAAGGGCAGATCATGCCTCTTAAACCTGGTCGATTTCTTTGAAACAGTCACCAAGGCCATTGACGAGGGATAGGTGGTCCACACAGCCTACCTGGACCTCGCAAAAGCCTTCGATACAATACCCCACTTGGGCATTATAGATAAGCTCACCAGCTTAAATATAAACCCCTATGTCACTAGATGGGTTGCAAACTGGCTCAAGGACAGAACCCACATGGTTAGAATTGCTGGAGCCATGTCAGACTCCAAACTAGTTACAAATGGCGTCCCACAAGGCTCAGTCCTGGAACCTCTCTTGTTCGGTATATATTTCTCGGCGGTACAGGCCAACACGGAAGGACTGTGGCTGAACAAGTTCGCAGATGACTGCAAACTGGGCGCCATAATCAACTCTCCAGCCAACACAAGCATCCTCCAAAAGGGCCTCATAGAAACAGACAACTGGTGCCAGAGCCATGGCCTTAAGCTAAATGCCAAAAAGTGTATAGTCATCCCCTTTTGCAAAAACAAAGTGCCCACAAATTACCACATAGGTGGTAATCCATTAAGTACAGAAGAAGTCATTAGGGACCTGGGGACCCAAGTTGATAGCAATCTCTCATTTGACAACCACGTGGTCAAAGTGGTTAGAAAAACATTTTATATAGCCCACCTAATCATGAAGGGATTCACATCTAGATCAGGGGATGTCATTGTACCTCTTTACTCATCCCTCATCAGGCCCATAATTGAGTACAATGCCCTTTTGGGATGTACCTTACCAGACACCTGCAGCAACTGGAAAGACCACAAAAGTACCTCACCAAGAGGATCAAAGGGCTCAAACAGATGCCATATGCTGCCCGGTTAAAGAAACTCCAGCTCTACTCAGTGGCATACCGCCTGCTCAGAGGCAATCTGTGCCTGACGTATAAAGCCATGTCCAACCCGGAATTAATGGACATGCTGCACCTCAGAAAATCCAAATCCCATCGAGCTATGCACTCGAGAGACTTGAACCTCAGCACTGAAATAAATAGGACATGCTGGAGGGACAGATTCATAACCCAGAGGCTCCCTTCACTCTGGAATAAAATCCCAGTCAAGGTTAGGCAGAGTCCCACATTGACTCTCTTCAAGAGGAATCTTGATGTGTGGATGGGAGACCGTAGGTTTACCACGGCTATCACTTCTGTGTCACTGTTAGACAGAGGCACAGTATACTAACCTCAAAAAAAGGCATAGCAAAATTAATTTAAAATGGGTGGCGAAACACACTCTGGCTAGGCTTATAAATGCCCTAGGGCAGCTAGCCTAGTATGAACCTATGAACCTATGAACCTATGAGAGAGAACCCATTCGCAGGGACAGTGGTCAAGTAACTTATTTTCTTTTTAAAGCCCTTGAGTCCATGTGGCTGGTTTAATCACTGCAGATGCGATCAATGACCAGGGATTCAGCAAGTGGGGCACTGAGAGAGAACCCATTCACAGGGACAGTGGTCAAGTAGCTTATTTTCTTTTTAAAGGCCTTGAGACCTTGTGCCTGGTTTCTTCACCCCAGTTGCAGTCAATGGCCAAGGATTCCGCAAGTGGGGGACTGAGAGACACCCATTTGCTGGGACAGTGGTCAAGTAACTTATTTTCTTTTTAAAGCCCTTGAGTCCTTGTGGCTGGTTTCTTCACTGCAGATGCGGTCAATGGCCAAGGATTCGGCAAGTGGGGGACTTAGAGAGAATGCTTTTGCAGGGACAGTGGTCGAGTAACTTATTTTCTTTTCAAAGCCCATGAGTCCTTGTGGCTGGTTTCTTCACTTCAGATGTGGTCAATGGCCAAAGATTCAGTAAGTTGGGGACGGAGAGAGAACCCATTCGCAGGGACAGTGGTCAAGTAAATTATTTTCTTTTTAAAGCCCTTGAGTCCTTGTGGCTGGTTTCTTCACTGCCAATGAGATCAATGGCCAAGGATTCAGCAAGTGGGGGACTGAGAGAGAACCCATTCGCAGGGACAGTGGTCAAACAACTTATTTTCATTTTATAGCACTTGAGTTCTTGTGTCTGTTTTTTTCATTGCAGATGCGGTAAATGGCCAAGGAATCAGCAAGTGGTGGACTGAGAGAGAACCCGTTTGGAGGGACAGTGGTCAATTAACTTATTTTTGTTTTAAAGCACATGAGTTCTTGTGTCTGTTTTCTTCATTGCAGATGCGGTCAATGGCCACGGATTCAGCAAGTGGAGGACTGAGAGAGAACCCACTCACAGGGACTGTGGTCAAGTAACTTATATTTTTTTAAAGCCCTTAAGTCCTTGTGGCTGTTTTTTTCACTGCAAATGCGGTCAATAGCCAGGGATTCAGCAAGTGGGGGACTGAGAGAGAACCCATTCACAGGGACAGTGGTCAAGTAACTTATTTTCTTTTTAAAACCCTTGAGTCCTTGTGGCTGGTTTATTCACTGCAGATGCAGTCAATGACCAGGGATTCAGCAAGTTGGGCATTGAGAGAGAACCTATTCGCAGGGACAGTGGTCAAGTAACTTATTTTCTTTTAAAAACCCTTGAGTCCTTATGGCTGGGTTCTTCACTGCAGATGAGGTCAATGGCCAATTATTCAGCAAGTGGGGGACTGAGGAATAACCCATTCGCAGGGACAGTGGTCAAGTAACTTATATTCTTTTTAAAGCCCTTGAGTCCTTTTGGCTGTTTTTTTCACTGCAGATGTGGTTAATGGCTAAGGATTCAGCATGTGGGGGACTGAGAAAGAATCCGTTTACATGGACAGTGGCCAAAGTAACTTATTTTGTTTTTAAAGCCCTTGAGTCCTTGTGGTTGGTTTCTTCACTGCAGACATGGTCAATGGCCAAGGATTCAGCAATTTGGGGACTGAGAGAGAACCCGTTTGCAGGGACATTGGTCAAGTAACTTCTTTTCTTTTTAAAGCCCGTGAGTCCTTGTGCCTGGTTTCTTCACTGCAGATGTGGTCAATGGCCAAGGACTCAGCAAGTGGGGGACTGAGAGAGAACACGTTTGCAGGGACAGCAGTCAAGTAACTTATTTTCTTTGTAAACCCCTTTAGTCCTTGTGCCTGGTTTCTTCACTGCAGATGTGCTTAATGGCCAAGGATTCAGAAGTGGAGGACTGAGAGAGAACCCGTTCACAGGGACAGTGGTCAAGTAACTTATTTTTGTTTAAAGCCCTTGAGTGCTTGTGGCTGGTTTCTTCACTGCAAATGCAGTCAATGGCCAGGGATTCAGCAAGTGGCGGACTGAGAGAGAACCCATTCGCAGGGACAGTGGTCAAGTAACTTATTTTCTTTTTAAAGCCCTTGAATCCATGTGGCTGGTTTAATCACTGCAGATGCGATCAATTACCAGGGTTTCAGCAAGTGGGGCACTGAGAGAGAACCCATTCACAGGGACAGTGGTCAAGTAACTTATTTTCTTTTTAAAGGCCTTGAGACCTTGTGCCTGGTTTCTTCACCCCAGTTGCAGTCAATGGCCAAGGATTCCGCAAGTGGGAGACTGAGAGACACCCATTTGCTGGGACAGTGGTCAAGTAACTTATTTTCTTTTTAAAATCCTTGAGTCCTTGTGGCTGGTTTCTTCACTGCAGATGTGGTCAATGGCCAAGGATTCGGCAAGTGGGGGACTGAGAGAGAACGCTTTTGCAGGGACAGTGGTCAAGTAACTTATTTTCTTTTCAAAGTCCATGTGTCCTTGTGACTGGTTTCTTCACTTCAGATGTGGTCACTTGCCAAGGATTCAGTAAGTGGGGGACTGAGAGAGAACCCATTCGCAGGTACAGTGGTCAAGTAAATTATTTTCTTTTTAAATACCTTGAGTCCTTGTGGCTGGTTTCTTCACTGCAGATGAGATCAATGGCCAAGGATTCAGCAAGTGGTGGAATGAGAGAGAACCCGTTTGTAGGGACAGTGGTCAAATAACTTATTTTTGTTTTAAAGCACTTGAGTTCTTTTGTCTGTTTTCTTCATTGCAGATGCGGTCAATGGCCACGGATTCAGCAAGTGGAGGACTGAGAGAGAACCCACTCATAGGGACTGTGGTCAAGTAACTTTTTTTTTTTAAAGCCCTTGAGTCCTTGTGGCTGGTTTCTTCACTGCAAATGCGGTCAATGGCCAAGGATTCAGCAAGTGAGGGACTGAGAACCCATTCGCAGCAATAGTGGTCAAGTAACTTATTTTCAATTTATAGCACTTGAGTTCTTGTGTCTGATTTTTTCATTGCAGATGCAATCAATGGCCTAGGATTCAGCAAGTGGAGGACTGAGAGAGAACCCATTCACAGGGACAGTGGTCAAGTAACTTTTCTTTTTAAAGGCCTTGAGACCTTGTGGCTGGTTTCTTCACCCCAGTTGCAGTCAATGGCCAAGGATTCCGGAAATGGGGGACTGAGAGAGAACCCATTCACTGGGACAGTGGTCAAGTAACTTATTTTCTTTTAAAAACCCTTGAGTCCTTGTGGCTGGTTTCTTCACTGCAGATGCGGTCAATGGCCAAGGATTCGGCAAGTGGGGGACTGAGAGAGAACTTTTTTGCAGGGACAGTGGCCAAGGATTCAGAAGTGGTGGACTGAGAGAGAACCCACTTGCAGGGACAGTGTTAAAGTAACTTGTTTTTGTTTTAAAGCACTTGAGTTCTTGTGTCTGATTTCTTCACTGCAGATACGGTCAACGGCCAAGGATTCAGCAAGTGGGAGACTGAGAGAGAACGCGCCCGCAGGGACAGTAGTCAAGTAACTTATTTTCTTTTTAAAGCCCTTGAGTCCTTGTGCCTGGTTTCTTTACTGCAGATGCGGTCAATGGCCAAGGACTCAGCAAGTGGGGGACTGAGAGGGACCCCATCCGCAGGGACAGTGGTCAAGTAATGTCTTTCCATTTTAAAGCACTTGAGTCCTTGTGGCTGCTTTCATTATGGCAAATGCGGTAAATGGCCAGGGATTCAGCAAATGGTGGACTGAGAGAGAACCCTTTTCGCAGGGACAGTGGTCAAGTAACTTATTTTCTTTTTAAAGGCCTTGAGACCTTGTGGCTGGTTTCTTCACCCCACTTGTAGTCAGTGGCCAAGGATTCTGCACTGGGTGACTGAGAGATAACCCATTTACTGGGACAGTGGTCAAGTAACTTATTTTCTTTTAAAAATCCTTGAGTCCTTGTGGCTGGTTTCTTCAATGCAGATGCAGTCAATGGCCAAGGGTTCGGCAAGTGGGGGACTGAGAAAGAACCCATTCGCAGGGACAGTGGTCAAGTAACTTATTTTCTTTTTAAAGCCCTTGAGTCCTTGTGGCTCGTTTCTTCACTGCAGATGTGGTCAATGGCCAAGGATTCAGCAAGTGGGGGACTGAGAGAGAACTCGTTCACATGAACAGTGGTCAAGTAACTTTTTTTAAAGCCCTTGAGCCCTTATGGCTGGTTTCTTCACTTGGCCAAGGATTCAGCAAGGGGGGACTGAGAGAGATCCCATTCGCAAAGACAGTGGTCAAGTGACTTATTTTCTTTTTAAAGCCCTTGAGTCCTTGTGCCTGGTTTCTTCACTGCAGATGTGGTCAATGGCCAAGGACTCAGCAAGTGAGGGACTGAGAGAGATCCCATTCGCAAAGACAGTGGTCAAAGTAACTTATTTTCTTTTTAAAGCTCTGGAGTCCTTGTGGCTGGTTTCTTCACTGCAGATGTGGTCAATGGCCAAGGATTCAGCAAATGGTGGACTGAGAGAGAACCCATTCACAGGGAAAGTGGTCAAGTAACTTATTTTCTTTTTAAAGGCCTTGAGACCTTGTGGCTGGTTTCTTCACCCCAGTTGTAGTCAGTGGCCAAGGATTCTGCACTGGGCGACTGAGAGATAACCCATTCACTGGGACAGTGGTCAAGTAACTTATTTTCTTTTAAAAATCATTGAGTCCTTGTGGCTGGTTTCTTCAATGCAGATGTGGTCAATGGCCAAGGGTTTGGCAAGTGGGGGCTGAGAAAGAACCCATTTGCAGGGACAGTGGTCAAGTAGCTTATTTTCTTTTTAAAGCCCTTGAGTACTTGTGGCTGGTTTCTTCACTGCAGATGTGGTCAATGGCCAAGGATTCAGCAAGTGGGGGAATGAGAGAGAACCCTTTCACACGGATAGTGGTCAAGTAACTTTTTTTATAGCCCTTGAGCCCTTATGGCTGTTTTTTTTCACTGCAGATGCAGTGAATGGCCAAGGATTCATCAATGGGGGACTGAGAGAGATCCCATTCACAAAGACAGTGGTCAAGTAACTTATTTTCTTTTTAAAGCCCTTGAGTCCTTGTGCCTGGTTTCTTCACTGCAGATGTGGTCAAAGGCCAAGGATTCAGCAAGGGGGGACTGAGAGAGATCCCATTCGCAAAGACAGTAGTCAAAGTAACTTATTTTCTTTTTAAAGCCCTGGAGTCCTTGTGGCTGGTTTATTCACTGCAGATGCAGTCAGTGACCAGGGATTCAGCAAGTGTGGCATCAAGAGAGAACCCATTCACAGGACAGTGGTCAAGTAACTTATTCTATTTTAAAAGCCATTGAGTCCTTGTGCCTGTTCTTTTCACTGCAGATGTGGTCAATGCCCAAGGACTCAGCAAGTAGGGGATTGAGAGATACCCCGTTCGCAGGGACAGTGGTCAAGTAACTTGTTTTCATTTTAAAGTACTTGAGTCCTTGTGGCTGGTTTCTTAATGGCAAATACCGTCAATGGCCAGGGATTCAGGAAGTGGGGGACTGAGAGAGAACCCATTCGCAGAGACAGTGGTCAAGTAAGTTATTTTCTTTTTAAATTCATTGAGTCCTTGTGGTTTGTTTAATTACTGCAGATGCGGTCAATGACCAGGGATTCAGCTAGTGGGGTAGTGAGAGAAAACCCGTTCGCAAGGACAGTGGTCAAGTAACGCATTTTCTTTTTAAAGCCCTTGAGTCCTTGTGGCTGGTTTCTTCACTCCAGTTACAGTCAATGGCCAAGGATTCAGCAAGTGGGGGACTGAGGAATAACCCATTCGCAGGGACAGTGGTCAAGTAACTTATATTCTTTTTAAAGCCCTTGAGTCCTTTTGGCCATTTTTTTCACTGCAGCTGTGGTTAATGGCTAAGGATTCAGCATGTGGTGGACTGAGAAAGAATAAGTTTGCACGGACAGTGGCCAAAGTAACTTATTTTGTTTTTAAAGCCCTTGAGTCCTTGTGGTTGGTTTCTTCACTGCAGACACGGTCAATGGCCAGGGATTCAGCAAGTTGGGGACTGAGAGAGAACCCGTTTGCAGGGACAGTGATCAAGTAACTTATTTTCTTTTTAAAGCCCTTGAGTCCTTGTGCCTGGTTTCTTCACTGCAGATATGCTAAATGGCCAAGGATTCAGCAAGTGGAGGACTGAGAGAGAACCCGTTCACAGGGACAGTAGTCAAGTAACTTATTTTTGTTTAAAGCCCTTGAGTCCTTGTGGCTGGTTTCTTCACTGCAAATGGAGTCAGTGGCCAGGGATTCAGCAAGTGGGGGACTGAGAGAGAACCCATTCACAGGGACAGTGGTCAAGTAACTTATTTTCTTTTTAAAGCCCTTGAGTCCATGTGGCTGGTTTAATCACTGCAGATGCGATCAATGACCAGGGATTCAGCAAGAGGGGCACTGACAGAGAACCCATTCACAGGGACAGTGGTCAAGTAACTTATTTTCTTTTTAAAGCGCCTGTTTTCTTCACCCCAATTGCAGTCAATGGACAAGGATTCCGCAAGTGGGGGACTGAGAGGCACCCATTTGCTGGGACAGTGATCAAGTAACTTATTTTCTTTTTAAAGCCCTTGAGTCCTTGTGGCTGGTTTCTTCACTGCAGTTGCGGTCAATGGCCAAGGATTAGGCAAGTGGGGGACTGAGAGAGAACGCTTTTGCAGGGACAGTGGTCAAGTAACTTATTTTCTTTTCAAAGCCCATGAGTCCTTGTGGCTGGTTTCTTCACTTCAGATGTGGTCAATGGCCAAGGATTTAGTAAGTGGGGGACTGCGAGAGAACCCATTTGCAGGGACAGTGGTCAAGTAAATTATTTTCTTTTTAAAGCCATTGAGTCCTTGTGGCTGGTTTCTTCACTGCAGATGAGATCAATGGCCATGGATTCAGCAAGTGGTGGACTGAGAGAGAACCCGTTTGTAGGGACAGTGGTCAATTAACTTATTTTTATTTTAAAGCACTTGAGTTCTTGTGTCTGTTTTCTTCATTGCAGATGCGGTCAATGGCCACGGATTCAGCAAGTGGTGGACTGAGAGAGAACCCACTCACAGGGTCTGTGGTTAAGTAACTTATCTTTTTTTAAAGCCCTTGAGTCCTTGTGGCTGTTTTCTTCACTGCAAATGCGGTCAATGGCCAGGGATTCAGCAAGTGGGGGACTGAGAGTGAACCCATTCACAGGGACAGTGGTCAAGTAACTTATTTTCTTTTTAAAACGCTTGAGTCCTTGTGGCTGGTTTATTCACTGTAGATGCAGTCCATGATTAGGGATTCAGCAAGTTGGGCTTTGAGAGAGAACCTGTTCGCAGGGAGAGTGGTCAAGTAACTTATTTTCTTTTTAAAAACCCTTGAGTCCTTGTGGCTGGTTTCTTCACTGCAGATGCAGTCAATGGCGAATAATTTGGCAAGTGGGGGACTGAGAGAGAACGCCTTTGCAGGAACAGTGGTCAAGTAACTTATTTTCTTTTCAAAGCCATTGAGTCCTTGTGTATGGTTTCTTCACTGCAGATGTGGTCAATGGCCAAGGATTCAGCAAATGGGGGACTGACAGAGAACCCGTTCGCAGGGACAGTAGTCAAGTAACTTGTTTTCCTTTTAAAGCCCTTGAGTCTTTGTGCCTTATTTCTTCACTGGAGATGTGGTCAATGGCCAAGGACTCAGCAAGTGGCAGACTGAGAGAGACCCCATTCACAGGAACAGTGGTCAAGTAACTTATTTTCATTTTAATGCACTTGAGTCCTTGTGGCTGGTTTCTTCATGGCAAATGCGGTCAATGGCCAGGGATTCCGCAAGTGGGGGACTGAGAGAGAACCCATTCGCAGGGACAGTGGTCAAGTAAGTTATTTTCTTTTTAAAGCCATTGAATCCTTGTGGCTAGCTTAATTACTGCAGATATGGTCAATGACAAGGGATTCAGCAAGTGGGGTAGTGAGAGAGAACCAGTTCGCAGGGACAGTGGTCAAGTAACTTATTTTCTTTTTAAAGCACTTGTGTTCTTGTGGCTGGTTTCTTCACTCCAGTTGCAGTCAATGGCCAAGGATTCAGAAAGTGGGGGACTGAGAAAGAACCTGTTCGCAAGGACAGTGGTCAAGTAACTTATTTTCTTTTTAAAGCCCTTGAGTCCTTGTGGCTCTTTTTTTCACTGCAGATGCTGTTAATGGCTAAGGATTCAGCATGTGGGGGACTGAGGGAGAACCCGTTTACAGGGACAGAGGCCAAAGAAACTTATTTTGTTTTTTAAGCCCTTGAGTCCTTGTGGTTGGTTTTTTTACTGCAGACACGGTCAAGGGCCAAGTATTCAGCAATTTAGGGACTGAGAGAGACCCCGTCTGCAGGTATAGTGGTCAAGTAACTTATTTTCATTTTAAAGAATTTGAGTTCTTGGGTCTGGTTTGTTCATTGCAGCTGCGGTTAATGGCCAAGGATTCAACAAGTGGAGGACTGAGAGACAACCCATTCACAGGGACAGTGGTCAAGTGACTTCTTTTTTTTTAAAGCCCTTGAGTCCTTGTGGCTGGTTTATTCACTGCAGATGTGGTCAAGGTCAAGGAATTCAGCAAGTGGGGCACTGAGAGAGAACCCGTTCGCAGGGACAGTGGTCAAGTAACTTATTTTCTTTTTAATGGCCTTGAGACCTTGTGGATGGTATCTTCACCCCAGCTGCAGTCAATTGCCAAGGATTCCGGAAATGGGGGACTGAAAAAGAACCCATTCACTGGGACTGTTGTCAAGTAACTTATTTTCTTTTAAAAACCCTTGACTCATTGTGGCGGGTTTCTTCACTGCAGATGCTGTCAATGGCCAAGGATTCGGCAAGTGGGGGACTGAGAGAGAACGCTTATGCAGGGATAGTGGTCTAGTAACTTATTTTCTTTTCAAAGCCTTTGAGTCCTTGTGGCTGGTTTCTTCACTGCAGATGAGGTCAATGGCCAAGGATTCAGCAAGTGGTTGACTGAGAAAGAATCCGTTTGCAGAGACAGTGTTCAAATAACTTATTTTCGTTTTAAAGCACTTGAGTTCTTGTGTCTGGTTTCTTCACTGCAGATACGGTCAATGGCCAAGGATTCAGAAAGTGGGGGACTGAGAGAGAACCCGATCGCAGGGACAGTAGTCAAGTAACTTATTTTCTTTTTAAAGCCCTTGAGTCCTTGTGCCTGGTTTCTTTACAGCAGATGCAGTCAATGGCCAAGGACTCAGCAAGTGGGGGACAGGGAGAGATCCCGTTCGTAGGGACAGTGTTCAAGTAACTTATTTTCATTTTAAAGCACTTCAGTCCTTGTGGCTGGTTTCTTCATGGCAAATGTGGTCAATGGCCAGGGATTCAGCAAGTGGGGGACTGAGAGAGAACCCATTCGCAGGGAAAGTGGTCAAGTAACTTATTTTCTTTTTAAAGCCCTTGAGTCCTTGTGGCTGGTTTCTTCACTGCAGATGAGGTCAATGGCCAAGGATTCAGCAAATGGAGTACTGAGAGAGAACCCATTCGCAGGGACAGTGGTCAAGTAACTTATTTTCTTTTTAAAGCCATTGAGTCCTTGTGACTGGTTTCTTCAGTGCAGATGTGGTCAATTTCCAGGGATTCAGAAAGTGGGGGACTGAGAGAAAACCTGTTCGCAAGGACAGTGGTGAAGTGACTTATTTTCTTTTTAAAGCCCTTGAGTCCCTTTGGCTGATTTTTTCACTGCAGATGCAGTTAATGGCTAAGGATTCAGCATGTGGGGGACTGAGGGAGAACCCGTTCACAGAGACAGTGGTCAACTAACTTATTTTTGTTTAAAGCCTTTGAGTCCTTGTGGCTGGTTTCTTTAAAATGTGGTCAATGGCCAAGGATTCAGCGAGTAGGGGACTGAGTGAGAACCCATTCGCTGGGACATTGATCAAGTAACTTATTTTCTTTTTAAAGCCCTTGAGTCCTTGTGCCTGGTTACTTCCCTGCAGATGCGGTCAATGGCCAAGGACTCGGCAAGTGGGGGACTGAGAGAGACCCCGTTTGCAGGGACAGTGGTCAAGTAACTTATAGAACTTGAATTCTTGTGTCTGGTTTGTTCATTGCAGATGCGGTTAATGGCCAAGGATTCAGCAAGTGGAGGACTGAGAGAGAACCTGTTCACAGGGACAGTGGTCAAGTAACTTATTTTTCTTTAAAGCCCTTGAGTCCTTGTGCCTGGTTTCTTCACTGCAAATGTGATCAGTGGCCAAGGATTCAGTGAGTGGGGGACTGAGAGAGAACCCATTCGCAGGGACAGTGGTCAAATAACTTATTTCCTTTTAAAAGCCCTTGAGTTCATGTGGCTGGTTTAATTACTGCAGATGCGGTCAATGACCATGGATTCAGCAAATGGGTTACTGAGAGAGAACCCATTCACAGGGACAGTGGTCAAGTAACTTATTTTCTTTTTAAAGGCCTTGAAACTTTGTGGCTGGTTTCTTCATCCCAGTTGCAGTCATTGGCCAAGGATTCCGCAATTGGGGGACTGAGAAAGAACCCATTCGCTGGGACAGTGGTCAAGTAACTTATTTTCTTTTTAAAGCCCTTGAGTCCTTGAGGCTGGTTTCTTCACTGCAGATGCAGTCAATGGCCAAGGATTCGGCAAGTGGGGGACTGAGAGAGAATGCTTTTGCAGGGTCAGTGGTCAAGTAACTTATTTTCTTTTTAAAGCCCTTGAGTCCTTGTGGCTCTTTTTTCACTGCAGATGTGGTCAATGGCCAAGGATTCGGCAAGTGGGGGACTGAGAGAGAACCAATTCGCAGGGACAGTGGTCAAGTAACTTATTTTCATTTTAAAGGCCTTGAGACCTTATGGCTGGTTTCTTCACCCCAGTTGCAGTCAGTGGCCAAGGATTCTGCATTGGGCAACAGAGAGATAACCCATTCACTGGGACAGAGGTCAAGTAACTTATTTTCTTTTAAAAATCCTTGAGTCCTTGTGGCTGGTTTCTTCAATGCAGATGCGGTCAGTGGCCAAGGGTTTGGCAA
This sequence comes from Protopterus annectens, assembly GCF_019279795.1. Taxonomy (NCBI): domain Eukaryota; kingdom Metazoa; phylum Chordata; order Ceratodontiformes; family Protopteridae; genus Protopterus; species Protopterus annectens. The sequence goes on from NC_056726.1 coordinate 36,395,969, forward strand.
GTGGGGGACTGAGAAAGAACCAATTCGCAGGGACAGTGGTCAAGTAACTTATTTTCTTTTTAAAGCCCTTGAGTCCTTGTGGCTGGTTTCTTCTCTGCAGATGTGGTCAATGGCCAAGGATTCAGAATGTGGGGGACTGATAGAGATCCCTTTGGCAGGGACAGTGGTCAAGTAACTTTTTTTTTAAAGCCCTTGAGCCCTTATGGCTGGTTTCTTCACTGCAGATGCAGTGAATGGCCAAGGATTCAGCAAGGGGGGACGGAGAGAGATCCCATTCGCAAAGACAGTGGTCAAGTAACTTATTTTCATTTTAAAGCCCTTGAGTCCTTGTGCCTGGTTTCTTCACTGCAGATGTGGTTAATGGCCAAGGATTCAGCAAGGGGGGACTGAGAGAGATCCCATTCGCAAATACAGTGGTCAAAGTAACTTATTTTCTTTTTAAAGCCCTTGAGTCCTTGTGGGTGGTTTAATCACTGCAGATACGGTCAGTGACCAGGGATTCAGCAAGTGTGACACCAAGAGAGAACCCATTCACAGGACAGTGGTCAAGTAACTTATTTTATTTTTAAAGCTATTGAGTCCTTGTGCCTGTTTTTTTCACTGCAGATGTGGTCAATGGCCAAGGATTCAGCAAATGGGGGACTGAGAGAGAACCCGTTCGCAGGGACAGTAGTCAAGTAACTTGTTTTCTTTTTAAAGCCCTTGAGTCTTTGTGCCTGATTTCTTCACTGGAGATGTGGTCAATGGCCAAGGACACAGCAAGTGGCAGACTGAGAGAGACCCCGTTCACAGGGACAGTGGTCAAGTAACTTATTTTCATTTTAATGCACTTGAGTCCTTGTGGCTGGTTTCTTCATGGCAAATGCGGTCAATGGCCAGGGATTCCGCAAGTGGGGCACTGAGAGAGAACCCATTCGCAGGGACTGTGGTCAAGTAAGTTATTTTCTTTTTAAAGCCATTGAGTCCTTGTGGCTAGCTTAATTACTGAAGATATGGTCAACAACAAGGGATTCAGCAAGTGGGGTAGTGAGAGAGAACCAGTTCGCAGGGACAGTGGTCAAGTAACTTATTTTCTTTTTAAAGCACTTGTGTTCTTGTGGCTGGTTTCTTCACTCCAGTTGCAGTCAATGTCCAAGGATTCCGTAAGTGGGGGACTGAGAGAGAACGCTTTTGCAGGGATCGTGGTCAAGTAACTTTTTTCTTAAAGCCCTTGAGCCCTTATGGCTGGTTTCTTCACTGCAGATGCAGTGAATGGCCAAGGATTCAGCAAGGGGGGATGGAGAGAGATCCCATTCGCAAAGACAGTGGTCAAGTAACTTATTTTCATTTTAAAGCCCTTGAGTCCTTGTGCCTGGTTTCTTCACTGCAGATGTGGTTAATGGCCAAGGATTCAGCAAAGGGGGACTGAGAGAGATCCCATTCGCAAATACAGTGGTCAAAGTAACTTATTTTCTTTTTAAAGCCCTTGAGTCCTTGTGGGTGGTTTAATCACTGCAGATGCGGTCAGTGACCAGGGATTCAGCAAGTGGGGTACCAAGAGAGAACCCATTCACAGGACAGTGGTCAAGTAACTTATTTTATTTTTAAAGCCATTGCGTCCTTGTGCCTGTTTTTTTCACTGCAGATGTGGTCAATGGCCAAGGACTCAGCAAGTGGCAGACTGAGAGTTACCCCGTTCGCAGGTACAGAGGTCAAGTAACTTGTTTTTATTTTAAAGCACTTGAGTCCTTGTGGCTGGTTTCTTCATGGCAAATGCAGTCAATGGCCAGGGATTCAGGAAGTGGGGGACTGAGAGAGAACCCATTCGCAAAGACAGTGGTCAAGTAACTTGTTTTCTTTTTAAAGCCCTTGAGTCCTTGTGGCTGGTTTAATTACTGCAGATGCTTTCAATGACCAGGGATTCAGCTAGTGGGGTAGTGAGAGAAAACCCGTTCGCAGGGACAGTGGTCAAGTAACTTATTTTCTTTTTAAAGCCCTTGAGTCCATGTAGCTGGTTTCTTCACTCCAGTTACAGTCAATGGCCAAGGATTCAGTAAGTGGAGGACTGAAAGAAAACCCATTCGCTGGGACAGTGGTCAAGTAACGTATTTTCTTTTAAAAGCCCTTGAGTCCTTGTGGCTGGGTTCTTCACTGCAGATGAGGTCAATGGCCAAGGATTCAGCAAGTGGGGGACTGAGGAAGAACCCTTTCGCAGGGACAGGGGTCAAGTAACTTATTTTCATTTTAAACCCCCCGAGTCCTTGTGACTGGGTTCTTCACTGAAGATGAGGTCAATGGCCAAAGATTCAGCAAGTGGGGGACTGAGGAATAACCCATTCGCAGGGACAGTGGTCAAGTAACTTATATTCTTCTTAAAGCCCTTGAGTCCTTTTGGCTGTTTTTTTCACTGCAGATGTGGTTAATGGCTAAGGATTCAGCATGTGGAGGACTGATAAAGAATCCGTTTACACGGACAGTGGCAAAAGTATGCTATTTTGTTTTTAAAGCCCTTGAGTCCTTGTGGTTGGTTTCTTCACTGCAGACATGGTCAATGGCCAAGGACTCAGCAAGTGGGGGACTGAGAGAGAACCCGTTTGCAGGGACAGTGGTGAAGTAACTTATTTTCTTTTTAAAGCCCTTGAGTCCTTGTGCCTGGTTTCTTCACTGCAGATATGGTCAATGGCCAAGGACTCAGCAAGTGGGAGACAGAGAGAGAACCCGTTTGCAGGGAAAGCAGTCAAGTAACTTATTTTCTTTGTAAAGCCCTTGAGTCCTTGTGCCTGGTTTCTTCACTGCAGATGCGCTTAATGGCCAAGGATTCAGCAAGTGGAGGACTGAGAGAGAACCCGTTCACAGGGACAGTGGTCAAGTAACTTATTTTTGTTTAAAGCCCTTGAGTCCTTGTGGCTGGTTTCTTCACTGCAAATGCAGTCAATGGCCAGGGATTCAGCAAGTGGGGGACTGAGAGAGAACCCATTCGCATGGACAGTGGTCAAGTAACTTATTTTCTTTTTAAAGCCCTTGAGTCCATGTGGCTGGTTTAATCACTGCAGATGCGATCAATGACCAGGGATTCAGCAATTGGGGCACTGAGAGAGAACCCATTCACAGGGACAGTGGTCAAGTAACTTATTTTCTTTTTAAAGGCCTTGAGACCTTGTGCCTGGTTTCTTTACCCCAGTTGCAGTTAATGGCCAAGGATTCTGCAAGTGGGAGACTGAGAGACACCCAGTTGCTGGGACAGTGGTCAAGTAACTTATTTTCTTTTTAAAGCCCTTGAGTCCATGTGGCTGGTTTAATCACTGCAGATGCGATCAATGACCAGTGATTCAGCAAGTGGGGCACTGAGAGAGAACCCATTCACAGGGAAAGTGGTCAAGTAACTTATTTTCTTTTTAAAGCCCTTGAGTCCTTGTGGCTGGTTTCTACACTGCAGATGCGGTCAATGGCCAAGGATTAGGCAAGTGGGGGACTGAGAGAGAACGCTTTTGCAGGGACAGTGGTCAATTATCTTATTTTATTTTCAAAGCCCATGAGTCCTTGTGGCTGGTTTCTTCACTTCAGATGTGGTCAATGGCCTATGATTCAGTAAGTGGGGGACTGAGAGAGAACCCATTCTCAGGGACAGTGGTCAAGTAAATTATTTTCTTTTTAAAGCCCTTGAGTCCTTGTGGCTGGTTTCTTCACTGCAGATGAGATCAATGGCCAAGGATTCAGCAAGTGCTGGACTGAGATAGAACCCGTTTGTAGGGACAGTGGGCAATTAACTTATTTTTGTTGTAAAGCACTTGAGTTCTTGTGTCAGTTTTCTTCATTGCAGATGCGGACAATGGCCACGGATTCAGCAAGTGGAGGACTGAGAGAGAACCCACTCACAGGGACTGTGGTCAAGTAACTTATTTTTTTTTAAAAGCACTTGAGTCCTTGTGGCTGTTTTCTTCACTGCAAATGCGGTCAATGGCCAGGGATTCAGCAAGTGGGGGACTGAGAGAGAACCCGTTCATAGGGACAGTGGTCAAGTAACTTTTCTTTTTAAAGGCCTTGAGACCTTGTGGCTGGTTTCTTCACCCCAGTTGCAGTCAGTGGCCAAGGATTCCGGAAATGGGGGACTGATTGAGAACCAATTCGCAGGGACAGTGGTCAAGTAACTTATTTTCATTTTAAAGGCCTTGAGACCTTATGGCTGGTTTCTTCACACCAGTTGCAGTCAGTGGCCAAGGATTCTGCATTGGGCGACAGAGAGATAACCCATTCACTGGGACAGTGGTCAAGTAACTTATTTTCTTTTAAAAACCCTTGAGTCCTTTTGGCTGGTTTCTTCACTGCAGATGCGGTCAATGGCCAAGGATTCGGCAAGTGGGGGACTGAGAGAGAACCAATTCGCAGGGACAGTGGTCAAGTAACTTATTTTCATTTTAAAGGCCTTGAGACCTTATGGCTGGTTTCTTCACCCCAGTTGCAGTCAGTGGCCAAGGATTCTGCATTGGGCGACAGAGAGATAACCCATTCACTGGGACAGTGGTCAAGTAACTTATTTTCTTTTAAAAATCCTTGAGTCCTTGTGGCTGGTTTCTTCACTGCAGATGTGGTTAATGGCCAAGGACTCAGCAAGGGGGGACTGAGAGAGATCCCATTCGCAAAGACAGTGGTCAAAGTAACTTATTTTCTTTTTAAAGCCCTTGAGTCCTTGTGGGTGGTTTAATCACTGCAGATGCAGTCAGTGACCAGGGATTCAGCAAGTGGGGCACCAAGAGAAAACCCATTCACAGGGCAGTGGTCAAGTAACTTATTTTATTTTTAAAGCCATTGAGTCCTTGTGCCTGTTTTTTTCACTGCAGATGTGGTCAATGGCCAAGGACTCAGCAAGTGGCGGACTGAGAGATACCCCGTTCGCAGGTACAGTGGTCAAGTAACTTGTTTTCATTTTAAAGCACTTGAGTCCTTGTGGCTGGTTTCTTCATGGCAAATGCAGTCAATGGCCAGGGATTCAGGAAATGGGGGACTGAGCGAGAACCCATTCGCAAAGACAGTGGTCAAGTAACTTGTTTTCTTTTTAAAGCCCTTGAGTCCTTGTGGCTGGTTTAATTACTGCAGATGCTTTCAATGACCAGGGATTCAGCTAGTGGGGTAGTGAGAGAAAACCCATTCGCAGGGACAGTGGTCAAGTAACTTATTTTCTTTTTAAAGCCCTTGAGTCCTTGTGGCTGGTTTCTTCACTCCAGTTACAGTCAATGGCCAAGGATTCAGTAAGTGGAGGACTGAGAGAAAACCCATTCACTGGGACAGTGGTCAAGTAATGTATTTTCTTTTAAAAGCCCTTGAGTCCTTGTGGCTGGGTTCTTCACTGCAGATGAGGACAATGGCCAAGGATTCAGCAAGTGGGGGACTGAGGAAGAACCCTTTTGCAGGGACAGGGGTCAAGTAACTTATTTTCATTTTAAACCCCCTGAGTCCTTGTGACTGGGTTCTTCACTGAAGATGAGGTCAACGGCCAAAGATTCAGCAAGTGGGGGACTGAGGAATAACCCATTCGCAGGGACAGTGGTCAAGTAACTTATATTCTTCTTAAAGCCATTGAGTCCTTTTGGCTGTTTTTTTCACTGCAGATGTGGTTAATGGCTAAGGATTCAGCATGTGGAGGACTGAGAAAGAATCCGTTTACACGGACTGTGGCCAAAGTATGTTATTTTGTTTTTAAAGCCCTTGAGTCCTTGTGCCTGGTTTCTTCACTGCATATATGGTCAATGGCCAAGAACTCAGCAAGTGGGGGACTGAGAGAGAACCCGTTTGCAGGGAAAGCAGTCAAGTAACTTATTTTCTTTGTAAAACCCTTGAGTCCTTGTGCCTGGTTTCTTCACTGCAGATGCAGTCAATGGCCAGGGATTCAGCAAGTGGGGGACTGAGAAAAAACCCATTCGCATGGACAGTGGTCAAGTAACTTATTTTCTTTTTAAAGCCCTTGAATCCATGTGGCTGGTTTAATCACTGCAGATGCGATCAATGACCAGGGATTCAGCAAGTGGGGCACTGAGAGAGAACCCATACACAGGGACAGTGGTCAAGTAACTTATTTTCTTTTTAAGGCCTTGAGACCTTGTGCCTGGTTTCTTCACCCCAGTTGCAGTTAATGGCCAAGGATTCTGCAAGTGGGGGACTGAGAGACACCCAGTTGCTGGGACAGTGGTCAAGTAACTTATTTTCTTTTTAAAGCCCTTGAGTCCATGTGGCTGGTTTAATCACTGCAGATGCGATCAATGACCAGGGATTCAGCAAGTGGGGCACTGAGAGAGAACCCATTCACAGGGACAGTGGTCATGTAACTTATTTTCTTTTTAAAGCCCTTGAGTCCTTGTGGCTGGATTCTTCACTGCAGATGCGGTCAATGGCCAAGGATTCGGCAGTGGGGGACTGAGAGAGAGAACGCTTTTGCAGGGACAGTTGTCAATTAACTTATTTTATTTTCAAAGCCCATGAGTCCTTGTGGCTGGTTTCTTCACTTCAGATGTGGTCAATGGCCAATGATTCAGTAAGTGGGGGACTGAGAGAGAACCCATTCTCAGGGACAGTGGTCAAGTAAATTATTTTCTTTTTAAAGCCCTTGAGTCCTTGTGGCTGGTTTCTTCACTGCAGATGAGATCAATGGCCAAGTATTCAGCAAGTGGTGGACTGAGATAAAACCCGCTTGTAGGGACAGTGGTCAATTAACTTATTTTTGTTTTAAAGCACTTGAGTTCTTGTGTCAGTTTTCTTCATTGCAGATGCGGTCAATGGCCATGGATTCAGCAAGTGGAGGACTGAGAGAGAACCCACTCACAGGGACTGTGGTCAAGTAACTTATTTTTTTTAAAAGCCCTTGAGTCCTTTTTGCTGGTTTCTTCACTGCAAATGCGGTCAATGGCCAGGGATTCAGCAAGTGGGGGACTGAGAGAAAACCCATTCGCAGGGACAGTGGTCAAGTAACTTAATTTATTTTTAAAACCCTTGAGTCTTTGTGGCTGGTTTATTCACTGCAGATGCAGTCAATGACCAGGGATTCAGCAAGCTGGGCATTGAGAGAGATCCTGTTCACAGGGACAGTGGTCAAGTAACTTATTTTCTTTTTAAAGGCCTTGAGACCTTGTGGCTGGTTTCTTCACTCCATTTGCAGTTAATGGCCAAGGATTCCGGAAATTGGGGACTGAGAGAGAATCCATTCGCTGGGACATTGGTCAAGTAACTTATTTTCTTTTAAAAAACCTTGAGTCCTTGTGGCTGGGTTCTTCACTGCAGATGAGGTCAATGGCCTAGGATTCAGCAAGTGGGGGACTGAGGAATAACCCATTCGCAGGGACAGTGGTCAAGTAACTTATATTCTTTTTAAAGCCCTTGGGTCCTTTTGGCTGTTTTTTTCACTGCAGATGTGGTTAATGGCTAAGGATTCAGCATGTGTGGGACTGAGAAAGAATCCATTTACACGGACAGTGGCCAAAGTAACTTATTTTGTTTTTAAAGCCCTTGAGTCCTTGTGGTTGGTTTCTTCACTGCAGATACAGTCAATGGCCAAGGACTCAGCAATTTGGGGACTGAGAGAGAACCCGTTTGCAGGGACAGCAGTCAAGTAACTTATTTTTGTTGTAAAGTCCTTGAGTCCTTGTTCCTGGTTTCTTCACTGCAGATGCGCTTAATGGCCAAGGATTCAGCAAGTGGAGCACTGACATGGAACCCGTTCACAGGGACAGTGGTCAAGTAACTTATTTTTGTTTAAAGCCCTTGAGTCCTTGTGCCTGGTTTCTTCACTGCAAATGCAGTCAATGGCCAGGGATTCAGCAAGTGGGGGACTGAGAGAGAACCCATTCGCAGGGACAGTGGTCAAGTAACTTATTTTCTTTTTAAAGCCCTTGAGTCCATGTGGCTGGTTTAATCACTGCAGATGTGATCAATGACCAGGGATTCATCAAATGGGGCACTGAGAGAGAACCCATTCACAAGGACAGTGGTCAATTAACTTATTTTCTTTTTAAAGGCCTTGAGAACTTGTGCCTGGTTTCTTCACCCCAATTGCAGTCAATGGCCAAGGATTCCACAAGTGGGGGACTGAGAGATACTCATTTTTTGGGACAGTGGTCAAGTTACTTATTTTTTTTTTAAAGCCCTTGAGTCCTTGTGGCTGGTTTCTTCACTGCAGATGCTGTCAATGGCCAAGGATTCGGCAAGTGGGGGACTGAGAGAGAATGCTTTTGCAGGGACAGCGGTCAAGTAACTTATTTTCTTTTTAAAGCCCTTGAGTCCTTATGGTTGGTTTCTTCACTGCAGATGAGATCAATGGCCAAGGATTCAGCAAGTGGTGGACTGAGAGAGAAGCCGTTTGTAGGGACAGTGGTCAATTAACTTATTTTTGTTTTAAAGCACTGGAGTTCTTGTGTCTGTTTTCTTCATTGCAGATGCGGTCAATGGCCACGGATTCAGCAAGTGGAGGACTGAGAGAGAACCCACTCACAGGGACTGTGGTCAAGTAACTTATTTTTTTTTTTAAAGCCCTTGAGTCCTTGTGGCTGGTTTCTTCACTGCAAATGCGGTCAATGGCCAGAGATTCAGCAAGTGGGGGAGTGAGAGAGAACCCATTCACAGGGACAGTGGTCAAGTAACTTATTTTCTTTTTAAAACCTTGAGTCCTTGTTGCTGGTTTATTCACTGCAGGTGCAGTCAATGATCAGGGATTCAGCAAGTTGGGCATTGTGAGAGAACCTGTTCGCAGGAACAGTGGTCAAGTAACTTATTTTCTTTTAAAAAACTTTGAGTCCTTATGGCTGGTTTCTTCACTGCAGATGCAGTCAATGGCGAAGAATTCGGCAAGTGGGGGACTGAGAGAGAACGCTTTTGCATGAACAGTGGTCAAGTAACTTATTTTCTTTTCAAAGCCATTGAGTCCTTGTGTCTGATTTCTTCACTGCAGATGTAGTCAATGGCCAAGGACTCAGCTAGTGGGGGATTGAGAGAGACCCCATTCACAGGGACAGTGGTCAAGTAACTTATTTTCATTTTAATGCACTTGAGTCCTTGTGGCTGGTTTCTTCATGGCAAATGAGGTCAATGGCCAGGGATTCCGCAAGTGGGGGACTGAGAGAGAACCCATATGCAGGGACAGTGGTCAAGTAACTTATTTTCTTTTTAAAGCCCTTGAGTCCTTGTGGCTACTTTAATTACTGCAGATATGGTCAATGACAAGGGATTCAGCAAGTGGGGTAGTGAGAGAGAACCAGTTCGCAGGGACAGTGGTCAAGTAACTTGTTTTCTTTTTAAAGCCGTTGTGTACTTGTGGCTGGTTTCTTCTCTCCAGTTGCAGTCAATGGCCAAGGATTCCATAAGTGGGTGGCTGAGAGAGAACCCATTCGCTGGTACAGTGGTCAAGTAACTTATTTTCTTTTAAAAGCCCTTGAGTCCTTGTGACTGGTTTCTTTACTGCAGATGCAGTCAATGGCCAAGGATTCAAGCAAGTGGGGGACTGAGAGAGAACGCTTTTGCAGGGATCGTGGTCAAGTAGCTTATTTTTTTTTTAAAGCCTTGAGTCCTTGTGGCTGGTTTCTTTACTGCAGATGTGGTCAATGGCCAAGGATTCAGAAAGTGGGGTACTGAGAGAGAACCTGTTCGCAAGGACAGTGGTCAAGTAACTTATTTTCTTTTTAAAGCCCTTGAGTCCATGTGTCTCTTTTTTTCACTGCAGATGCTGTTAATGGCGAAGGATTCAGCATGTGGGGGACTGAGGGAGAACCCGTTTACAGGGACAGTGGCCAATTAAACTTATTTTGTTTTTAAAGCCCTTGAGTCCTTGTGGTTGGTTTCTTTATTGCAGATATGGTCAATGGCCAAGGATTCAGCAATTTAGGGAGTGAGAGAGTCTCCGTCTGCAGGGACAGTGGTCAAGTAACTTATTTTCATTTTAAAGAATTTTAGTTCTTGGGTCTTGTTTGTTTATTGCAGATGCGGTTAATGGCCAAGGATTCAGCAAGTGGAGTACTGAGAGACAACCCATTCACAGGGACAGTGGTCAAGTGACTTATTTTTGTTTAAAGCCCTTGAGTCCTTGTGGCTGGTGTATTCACTGCAGATGTGGTCAATGTCAAGGAATTCAGCAAGTGGGGCATGGAGAGAGAACCCGTTCACAGGGACACTGGTCAAGTAACTTATTTTCTTTTTAATGGCCTTGAGACCTTGTGGCTGGTATCTTCACCCCAGTTGCAGTCAATGGCCAAGGATTCCGGAAATGGGGGATTGAGAAAGAACCCATTTACTGGGACAGTTGTCAAGTAACTTATTTTCTTTTAAAAACCATTGAGTCATTGTGGCTGGTTTCTTCACTGAAGATGCTGTCAATGGCCAAGGATTTGGCAAGTGGGGGACTGAGAGAGAACGCTTATGCATGGACAGTGGTCAAGTAACTTATTTTCTTTTCAAAGCCTTTGAGTCCTTGTGGATGGTTTCTTCACTGCAGATGAGGTCAATGGCCAAGGATTCAGCAAGTGGTTGACTGAGAGAGAATCCGTTCGCAGGGCCAGTGTTCAAGTAACTTATTTTTGTTTTAAAGCACTTGAGTTCTTGTGTCTGGTTTCTTCACTGCAGATATGGTCAATGGCCAAGGATTCAGAAAGTGGGGGACTGAGAGAGAACCTGATTGCAGGGAGTGTAGTGAAGTAACTTATTTTCTTTTTAAAGCCCTTGAGTCCTCGTGCCTGGTTTCTTCACTGCAGATGCGGTCAATGGCCAAGGACTCAGCAAGTGGGGGACAGGGAGAGATCCCGTTCACAGGAACTGTGGTCAAGTAACTTATTTTTTTTTAAAAGCCCTTGAGTCCTTGTGGCTGGTTTCTTCACTGCAAATGTGGTCAATGGCCAGGGATTCAGCAAGTGGGGGACTGAGAGAGAACCCATTCACAGGGACAGTGGTCAAGTAACTTATTTTCTTTTTAAAACCCTTGAGTCCTTGTTGTTGGTTTATTCACTGCAGATGCAGTCAATGACCATGGATTCAGCGTGCTGGGCATTGAGAGAGAACCTGTTCACAGGGACAGGGGTCAAGTAACTTATTTTCTTTTTAAAGGCCTTGAGACCTTGTGGCTGGCTTCTTCACCCCAGTTGCAGTTAATGGCCAAGGATTCCGGAAATTGGGGACTGAGAGAGAACCCATTCACTGAGACATTGGTCAAGTAACTTATTTTCTTTTAAAAACCTTTGAGTCCTTGTGGCTGGCTTCTTCACTGCAGATGAGGTCAATGGCCAAGGATTCAGCAAGTGGGGGACTGAGGAATAACCCATTTGCAGGGACAGTGGTCAAGTAACTTATATTCTTTTTAAAGCCCTTGAGTCCTTTTGGCTGTTTTTTTTTCACTGCAGATGTAGTTAATGGCTAAGGATTCAGCATGTGGGGGACTGAGAAAGAATCCATTTACACGGACAGTGGCCAAAGTAACTTATTTTGTTTTTAAAGCTCTTGAGTCCTTGTGGTTGGTTTCTTCACTGCAGACACGGTCAATGGCCAAGGATTCAGCAATTTGGGGATTGAGAGAGAACCCATTTGCAGGGACAGTGGTCAAGTAACTTATTTTCTTTTTAAAGCCCTTGAGTCCTTGTGCCTGGTTTCTTCACTGCAGATGTGGTCAATGGCCAAGGACTCAGCAAGTGGGGGACTGAGAGAGAACCCATTCGCAGGGACAGTGGTCAAGTAACTTATTTTCTTTTTAAAGCCCTTCAGTCCATGTGGCTAATTCAATCACTGCAGATGCGATCAATGACCAGGGATTCTACAAGTTGGGAAATGAGAGAGAACCCATTCACAGGGACAGTGGTCAAGTAACTTATTTTCTTTTTAAAGGCCTTGAGACATTGTGCCTGGTTTCTTCACCCCAGCTGCAGTCAATGGCCAAGGATTCCGCAAGTGGGGGACTGAGAGACACCCAGTTGCTGGCACAGTGGTCAAGTAACTTATTTTCTTTTTAAAGCCCTTGAGTCCTTGTGTCTGGTTACTTCACTGCAGATGCGGTCAATGGCCAAGGACTCGGCAAGTGGGGGACTGAGAGAGAACGCTTTTGCAGGGACAGTGGTTAAGTAACTTATTTTTTTTCAAAGCCCATGAGTCCTTGTGGCTGGTTTCTTCACTTCAGATGTGGTCAATGGCCAAGGATTCAGTAAGTGGGGGAGTGAGAGAGAACCCATTCGCAGGGACAGTGGTCAAGTAAATTATTTTCTTTTTAAAGCCCTTGAAACCTTCTGGCTGGTTTCTTCACTGCAGATGATACCATTGGCCAAGGATTCAGCAAGTGGAGGACTGAGAGAGAGCCCACTCACAGGGACTGTGGTCATGTAACTTATTTTCTTTTAAAAACCCTTGAGTCCTTGTGGCTCGGTTCTTCACTGCAGATGAGGTCAATGGCCAAGGATTTAGCAAGTGGGGGACTGAGGAATAACCCATTTGCAGGGACAGTGGTCAAGTAACTTATATTCTTTTTAAAGCCCTTGAGTCCTTTTGGCTGTTTTTTTCACTGCAGATGTGGTTAATGGCTAAGGATTCCACATTTGGGGGACTGAGAGAATCCGTTTACACAGACAGTGGCCAAAGTAACTTCTTTTGTTTTTAAAGCCCTTGAGTCCTTGTGGTTGGTTTCTTCACTGCAGACACGATCAATGGCCAAGGATTCAGCTATTTGGGGACTGAGAGAGAACCCGTTTGCAGGGACAGTGGTCAAGTAACTTATTTTATTTTTGAAACCCTTGAGTCCTTGTGCCTGGTTTCTTCACTGCAGATGTGGTCAATGGCCAAGGACTCAGCAAGTGGGGGACTGAGAGAGAACGCATTTGCAGGGACAGCAGTCAAGTAACTTATTTTCTTTGTAAAGCCTTTGAGTCCTTGTGCCTGGTTTCTTCACTGCAGATGCACTTAATGGCCAAGGATTCAGCAAGTGGAGGACTGAGAGAGAACCCGTTCACAGGGATAGTGGTCAAGTAACTTATTTTTGTTTAAAGCCCTTGAGTCTTTGTGTCTGGTTTCTTCACTGCAAATGCAGTCAATGGCCAGGGATTCAGCAAGTGGGGGACTGAGAGAGAACCCGTTTGCAGGGACAGTGGTCAAGTAACTTATTTTCTTTTTAAAGCCCTTGAGTCCATGTGGCTGGTTTAATTACTGCAGATGTGATCAATGACGAGGGATTCAGCAAGTGGGGCACTGAGAGAGAACCCATTCACAGGGACAGTGGTCAAGTAACTTATTTTCTTTTTAAAGGCCTTGAGACCTTGTGGCTGGTTTCTTCACCACAGTTGCAGTTAATGGCCAAGGATTCCGGAAATTGGGGACTGAGAGATAACCCATTCACTGGGACATTGGTCAAGTAACTTATTTTCTTTTAAAAACCCTTGAGTCTTTGTGGCTGGTTTCTTCACTGCAGATGCAGTCAATGGCGAAGTATTCGGCTAGTGGGGGACTGAGAGAGAATGCTTTTGCAGGAACAGTGGTCAAGTAACTTATTTTCTTTTCAAAGCCCTTGTGTCCTTGTGTCTGGTTTCTTCACTGCAGATGTGGTCAATGGCCAAGGATTCAGCATGTGGGGGACTGAGAGAGAACTCGTTCGCAGGACAGTAGTCAAGTAACTTGTTTTTCTTTTAAAGCCATTGAGCCTTTGTGACTGATTTCTTCACTGCAGATGTGGTTAATGGCCAAGGACTCAGCAAGTGGGGGACTGAGAGAAACCCCGTTCACAGGGACAGTGGTCAAGTAACTTATTTTCTTTTTAAAGCCCTTGAGTCTTTGTGGCTAGTTTAATTACTGCAGATATGGTCAATGACAAGGGTTCAGCAAGTGGTGTAGTGAGAGAGAACCAATTCGCAGGGACAGTGGTCAAGTAACTTATTTTCTTTTTAAAGCCCTTGTGTCCTTGTGGCTGGTTTCTTCACTCCAGTTGCAGTCATTGGCCAAGGATTCCAAAAGTGGGGGACAGAGAGAGAACCCATTCACTGGGACAGTGGTCAAGTAACTTATTTTCTTTTAAAAGCCCTTGAGTCCTTGTGGCTGGTTTCTTTACTGCAGATACGGTCAATGGCCAAGGATTCAGCAATTTAGGGACTGAGAGAGACCCTGTCTGCAGGGACAGTGGTCAAGTAACTTATTTTCGTTTTAAAGAATTTGAGTTCTTGGGTCTGGTTTGTTCATTGCAGCTGCGGTTAATGGCCAAGGATTCAGCAATTTATGGACTGAGAGAGACCCCGTCTGCAGGGACAGTGGTCAAGTAACTTATTTTCATTTTAAAGAATTTGAGTTCTTGGGTCTGGTTTGTTCATTGCAGCTGCGGTTAATGGCCAAGGATTCAGCAAGTGGAGGACTGAGAGACAACCCATTCACAGGGACAGTGGTCAAGTGACTTATTTTTGTTTAAAGCCTTTGAGTCCTTGTGGCTGGTTTATTCACTGCAGATGTGGTCAATGTCAAGGAATTCAGCAAGTGGGGCACTGAGAGAGATCCCGTTCGCAGGGACAGTGGTCAAGTAACTTATTTTCTTTTTAATGGCCTTGAGACCTTGTGGCTGGTATTTTCACCCCAGTTGCAGTCAATGGCCAAGGATTCCGGAAATGGGGGACTGAGAAAGAACCCATTCACAGGGACAGTGGTCAAGTAACTTATTTTCTTTTAAAAACCATTGAGTCATTGTGGCTGGTTTCTTCACTGCAGATGCTGTCAATGGCCAAGGATTCGGCAAGTGTGGGACTGAGAGAGAACGCTTTTGCAAGGACAGTGGTCAAGTAACTTATTTTCTTTTCAAAGCCTTTGAGTCCTTGTGGCTTGTTTCTTCACTGCAGATGAGGTCAATGGCCAAGGATTCAGCCAGTGGTTGACTGAGAGAGAATCCGTTCGCAGGGACAGTGTTCAAGTAACTTATTTTCGTTTTAAAGCACTTGAGTTCTTGTGTCTGGTTTGTTCACTGCAGATACGGTCAATGGCCAAGGATTCAGAAAGTGGGGGTCTGAGAGAGAACCCGATCGCAGGGACAGTAGTCATGTAACTTATTTTCTTTTTAAAGCCCTTGAGTCCTTGTGCCTGGTTTCTTCACTGCAGATGCGGTCAATGGCCAAGGACTCAGCAAGAGGGGGACAGGGAGAGACCCCGTTCGTATGGACAGTGGTCAAGTAACTTATTTTCATTTTAAAGCAATTGAGTCCTTGTGGCTGGTTTCTTCATGGCAAATGTGGTCAATGGCCAGGGATTCAGCAAGTGGGGGTCTGAGAGAGAACCCATTCGCAGGGACAGTGTCAAGTAACTTATTTTCTTTTTAAAGCCCGTGAGTCCTTGTGGCTGGTTTCTTCACTGCAGATGTGGTCAATGGCCAAGGATTCAGAAAGTGGGGGACTGAGAGAGAACCTGTTCGCAAGGACAGTGGTCAAGTAACTTATTTTCTTTTTAAAGCCCTTGAGTCCCTTTGGCTGTTTTTTTCACTGCAGATGCGGTTAATGGCTAAGGATTCAGCATGTGGGGGACTGAGGGAGAACCCATTCACAGGGACAGTGGTCAAGTAACTTATTTTTTTTAAAGCCCTTGAGTCCTTGTGGCTGGTGTCTTCAAAATGTGGTCAATGGCCAAGGATTCAGCGAGTGGGGAACTGAGAGAGAACCCATTCAGAGGGACATTGGTCAAGTAACTTATTTTCTTTTTAAAGCCCTTGCATCCTTGTGCCTGGTTACTTCACTGCAGATGTGGTCAGTGGCCAAGGACTCGGCAAGTGGGGGACTGAGAGAGACCCCGTTTGCAGGGACAGTGGTCAAGTAACTTTTTTCGTTTTAAAGAACTTGAGTTCTTGTGTCTGGTTTGTTCATTACAGATGCGGTTAATGGCCAAGGATTCAGCAAGTGGAGGACTGAGAGAGAACCTGTTCACAGGGACAGTGGTCAAGTAACTTATTTTTGTTTAAAGCCTTTGAGTCCTTGTGGCTGGTTTCTTTACTGCAAATGTGATCAATGGCCAAGGGTTCAGCGAGTGGGCGACTGAGAGAGAACCCATTCGCAGGGACAGTGGTCAAATAACTTATTTTCTTTTTAAAGCCCTTTAGTCCTTGTGGCTGGTTTCTTCAATGCAGATGAGGTCAATGGCCAAGGATTCAGCAAGTGGGGGACTAAGAGAGAACCCATTCGCAGGGACAGTGGTCATATAACTTATTTTCATTTTATAGCACTTGAGTTCTTGTGTCTGTTTTTTTCATTGCAGATGCAGTCAATGGCCAAGGATTCAACAAGTGGAGGACTGAGAGAGAACCCATTCACAGGGACAGTGGTCAAGTAACTTTTCTTTTTAAAGGCCTTGAGACCTTGTGGCTGGTTTCTTCTCCCCAGTTGCAGTCAATGGCCAAGGATTCCGGAAATGGGGGATAGAGAGAGAACCCATTCGCTGAGAAAATGGTCAAGTAACTTATTTTCTTTTAAAAACCCTTGAGTCCTTGTGGCTGGTTTCTTCACTGCAGATGCGGTCAATGGCCAAGGATTCAGCAAGTGGGGGACTGAGAGAGAACTCTTTTGTAGGGACAGTGGTCAAGTAACTTATTTTCTTTTCAAAGACCTTGAGTCCTTGTGGCTGGTTTCTTCACTGCAGATGTGGTCAATGGCCAAGGATTCAGCAAGTGTGGTCTGAGAGAGAACCCATTCACAGGGACAGTGGTCAAGTAACATATTTTCTTTTTAATGCCCTTGAGTCCTTGTGGCTAGTTTCTTCACTGCAGATGAGGTCAATGGCCAAGGATTCAGCAAGTGGTGGATTTTGAGAGAACCCATTTGCAGGGACAGTGTTCAAGTAACTTATTTTCTTTTTAAAGCACTTGAGTCCTTGTGGCTGGTTTCTTCACTGCAGATGCAGTCAATGGCCAAGGATTCAGCAAGTGGGGACTGAGAGAGAACCCATTCACAGGGACAGTGGTCAAGTAACTTATTTTCTTTTTAAAGCCTTTGAGTCCTTGTGGCTGGTTTATTCACTGCAGATGCAGTCAATGGCCAAGGATTCAGCAAGTGGGGACTGAGAAAGAACCCATTCACAGGGACAGTGGTCAAGTAACTTATTTTCTTTTAAAAACCATTGAGTCATTGTGGCTGGTTTCTTCACTGCAGATGCTGTCAATGGCCAAGGATTCGGCAAGTGTGGGACTGAGAGAGAACGCTTTTGCAAGGACAGTGGTCAAGTAACTTATTTTCTTTTCAAAGCCTTTGAGTCCTTGTGGCTGGTTTCATCACTGCAGATGGGATCAATGGCCAAGGATTCAGCAAGTGGGGTGGGGCTAAGAGAGAACCCATTCGCAAGGACAGTAGTCAAGTAACTTATTTTCTTTTTAAAGCCCTTGAGTCCTTGTGGCTGTTTTTTTCACTGCAGATGTGGTCAATGGCCAAGGATTCAGCAAGTGGGGGACTGAGAGAGAACCCGGTCAGAGGGACAGTGGTCAAGTAACTTATTTTCTTTTTGAAGCCATTGAGGCCTTGTAGCTGGTTTCTTCACTGCAGATGCGGTCGATGGCCAAGGATTCAGCAAGTGGGGGACTGAGAGAGAACCCATTCACAGGGACAGTGGTCAAGTAACTTATTTTCTTTTTAAAGCCCTTGAGTCCTTGTGGCTGGTTTCTTCACTGCAGATGTGATCATTGGCCAAGGATTCAGCAAGTGGGGGGCTGAGAGAGAACCCATTCACAGGGACAGTTGTCAAGTAACTTATTTTCTTTTTAAAGTCCTTGAGTCCTTGTAGCTGGTTTCTTCACTGCAGATGCAGTCAGTGACCAAGGATTCAGCAAGTGGGGGACTGAGAGAGAACCCGTTCACAGGGGCAGTGGTCAAGTAACTTATTTTCTTTTTATAGCCTTTGAATTCTTGTGGCTGTTTTTTTCATTGCAGATGCAGTCAATGGCCAAGGATTCAACAAGTGGAGGACTGAGAGAGAACCCATTCACAGGGACAGTGGTCAAGTAACTTTTCTTTTTAAAGGCCTTGAGACCTTGTGGCTGGTTTCTTCTCCCCAGTTGCAGTCAATGGCCAAGGATTCCGGAAATGGGGGATAGAGAGAGAACCCATTCGCTGAGACAATGGTCAAGTAACTTATTTTCTTTTAAAAACCCTTGAGTCCTTGTGGCTGGTTTCTTCACTGCAGATGCGGTCAATGGCCAAGGATTCAGCAAGTGGGGGACTGAGAGAGAACTCTTTTGCAGGGACAGTGGTCAAGTAACTTATTTTCTTTTCAAAGACCTTGAGTCCTTGTGGCTGGTTTCTTCACTGCAGATGTGGTCAATGGCCAAGGATTCAGCAAGTGTGGTCTGAGAGAGAACCCATTCACAGGGACAGTGGTCAAGTAACATATTTTCTTTTTAATGCCCTTGAGTCCTTGTGGCTAGTTTCTTCACTGCAGATGAGGTCAATGGCCAAGGATTCAGCAAGTGGTGGATTTTGAGAGAACCCATTTGCAGGGACAGTGTTCAAGTAGCTTGTTTTTGTTTTAAAGCACCTGAGTTCTTGCGTCTGGTTTCTTCACTGCAGATACAGTCAATGGCCAAGGATTCAGCAAGTGGGGGACTGAGAGAGAACCCGCCCGCAGGGACAATAGTCAAGTAACTTATTTTCTTTTTAAAGCCCTTGAGTCCTTGTGCCTGCTTTCTTTACTGCAGATGCGGTCAATGGCCAAGGACTCAGCAAGTGGGGGACTGAGAGAGACCCCGTCCGCAGGGACAGTGGTCAAGTAACGTCTTTTCATTTTAAAGCACTTGAGTCCTCGTGGCTGCTTTCATTATGGCAAATGCGGTCAAAGGCCATGAATTCAGCAAATGGTGGACTGAGAGAGAACCCATTCGCAGGGACAGTGGTCAAGTAACTTATTTTCTTTTTAAAGGCCTTGAGACCTTGTGGCTGGTTTCTTCACCCCAGTTGCAGTCAGTGGCCAAGGATTCTGCACTGGGCGACTGAGAGATAACCCATTCACTGGGACAGTGGTCAAGTAACTTATTTTCTTTTAAAAATCCTTGAGTCCTTGTGGCTGGTTTCTTCACTGCAGATGTGGTCAATGGCCAAGGATTCAGCAAGTGGGGGACTGAGAAAGAACCCATTCGCAGGGACAGTGGTCACGTAACTTATTTTCTTTTTAAAGCCCTTGAGTCCTTGTGCCTGGTTTCTTCACTGCAGATGTGGTCAATGGCCAAGGATTCAGCAAGTGGAGGACTGAGACAGTACCCATTCGCAGGGACAGTTGTCAAGTAACTTCTTTTCTGTTTATAGCCATTGAGTCCTTGTGGCTGGTTTCTTCACCGCAGATGCAGCAATAGCCAAGGATTCAGCAAGTGGGGGACTGAGAAAGAACCCGTTTGCAGAAACAGTGGTCGAGTATCTTATTTTCTTTTTAAAGTCCTTGAGTCCTTATGGCTGGTTTCTTCACTGCAGATGCAATCAATGTCCAAGGATTCAGCAAGTGGTGTACTGAGAGAGAATCCATTCACAGGGACAGTGGTCAAGTAACTTATTTTCTTTTTAAAGCCCTTGAGTCCTTGTGGCTGGTTTCTTTACTGCAGATGCTGTCAATGGCCAAGGATTCAGCAAGTGGAGGACTGAGAGAGAACCTGCTCACAGGGACAGTGGTCAAATGAGGTACACCACGAACTGAAGAGAATGGGTAGCTTCTGTGAGTAAGGCAAGATGGCTCCAGTGGTTTCATAAATATGTCACTACTAACCAGAAGGCATACATCTTCTATGAACAGTAAACAATTGAAAACAATGTACACCAGTGTCATTGATATAGATGAAGGTGGAATAAAGGAAGGAGGAGACTAGTCCCTTTCCTGTTACAGTTGCTTCTGCGACCTGTGTATACTCTTCGTGACATCTACTTTAATCACTTTATAGTTCTGTATTTATGTGGTCATTTCCATATTTAGCCTTCACTGTCAGTGCTCTGTTAATCCTGAATTGATGCAACATATACTTTACCTCCCAACTGCTTTCTATATTCTGCTGTTATGAAAATCACATTTTATTTTTATGACAGTTCATTTCTCCAGTTTACCTAGAATCCCTACAGCCTGTGAGCTGTCTCAACCATATGTAGATCTATGCATAAATGTATGACAAATAATATAACATAGTGAGAAAAAAAAAAAAAGAAGTGTACTTACTTTTCTTCTTACTTTACTATATCCCTACTCTCTGTACATTTTGTAGTATTCTCCATGTATGTCATGTGCTACAATAATTTGTTTATTTCCTAACTACTGCATGTTTATGTCTTATAACTTTGTCACTAGTAACAATGTCTTAATTTTATCTAATATTACCTAATTACTTTACATGTATTTCTTTAATGGGATTTTATTTAGTATCATTATAATTGTTAATTTCGGAGCTTATCTCCCCAGGCCTCTACTGAAAATGGACATATATCCAGCTAGACTAGCCCGGTCAACAAATGTAAAATAAATAAATAAATAAATAGTGTATTAGATCACAACTTTGAAAACAAAACTTAACTCATTTTTATTGTAAATGCCATCTTTTCATTCTGACAGTGACAACTTACTCGGCCAGCATGAGTCATCATGGGGCGGGGTGGGGGTGGGTGCAAGCATGACTTCCTATTTCAGGGAAGTACTGCTGTTCCTGCCTGCAGAATCCATCAGCAGGCATATCGTCATTGTGATGGAGCAGCTGGCAGCGACCGGGTTGAAGGTCATAGTAAGGGGCTACCCGTTTATATGGCGGTTGTTTAGTTGTCTGTACAGGGCCAGTATGCTGTAGGATTTCATTTTTAATAGATTAAAAAAAATGAGAGAATCTTTCAGGGTTGTTCAATGAATCATGGTTGGCAGCTGGGGATTGATTTAAAAAAATATATAAAAAATAAAAATAATATAAAATAAGTTGATATGCAGTGTCATTAGTATTAATGTGTGTGTGTGTGTGTGTGTGTGTGTGTATCTGGATTAAAAAAACTAAATAAAACATATATATAGATTAAACACATGCATTATTGGTATAGCAGTTATGGTTGGACAGGTGGTGTTTTTATTCATAGATTCATAGATTAGTACTAGGCTAAGTGCCCTTGTGGACCATTTTATGCCTAACCAATTGCCCCATGTGAGAATCAAACCCTGCACCTTGTGTCTGTAAGGTAAACACCTTAACCATTATGCCAACCTCCCACCCTATTATTCATCTGAAGGGTGAGTGTTAACATATAATAACAAAAAAAAAAAAAAAAAATATATATATATATATATATATATATATATATATATATATATATATATATATATATATATATAAAACAATATATACATAACTATATAAACAGAATTAAGTAATTATTCAATATTTTCAAATACAGGGATAACTTTATATAAGGAATGCTAAATTATGGGCACTTCGCAGCAAACGTTTATATTCCATTTGTATAAAGAATTTTATTAATTAAGTAAATCCTTTTCTGGTAACAACAGGTTAATAACAGAATAGGAGTGGTACAGTAAAAAATTTGCATGTTTTTGCTGCATATGGTTTGCTTATTTATTTCAGTGGTGTTTTAGTTCTCCATCTCAGACAGTAAAGCATGCTTGATCTCTTTAAGGAACATGGTGGGTTGGAGTTTGAGTAGTGGGGGAGACATATATTCTATCATGTGTTGTTTTAGCATTTTGGATTGAGCTGTCAGATGTAATGAGGTGCTTGCTTTGATTAGTAGATGAATCTTGTTTTTGTGTTATAGTTATTATGGGGATAATTTGGGAGCTGACTGCGAGGAATCCAGTCAAATTGTGTTTTATGTTCTAGTGGGGCTTGTGCGGATGTTAAGTGGTATTATATAATTATTTGGGGATGATTTCTTGAGTACTGTGATGTAATAATACAGTTGTAATGTTAGGTCAACTTTGTATTCAGTTGTGGGTATGGTATTTCAGACAACTGGTAGTATATAATGTTTACCTCAGCATTTGATCCTTAGGTTGCACACATCCATGGTTTGGCAGATTGGTTGTATAGGATAGGTCATGGCATTCTGGAATCCCCATAACAGCTCAGCTGGTTTTAGTCACAGTGGCATTTTTAAGGAAAAGAGGAGCGTGGAATATCCTGAGGGCTATACATTCTAGAACACTGCAACAGCACAGCATCCAAGCATCCAATCTTTTAATATTAACTGTGACTTTGTCTGATTCTTAATTTGTCATATTTTCCTTTCCCCTTATGTGTGTGTATACATATATCTATATCTATCTATCTGTCTATCTATCTATCTATCTATAGGTTTTTTTTGTTGTTTTTGGCACTTTTCTCTGTTCCAATGCTTTTTATCTTTCAGGTTCAGCCATGGCATAGTCCTTTAAAGAGATATGGTTGCATTTATTGCAGGTAGCACAAGGCTTGCTAATTGATTTAGAAATGAGAGGGGCAGCTGAACAGAACCTGAATTCCAGGAAGAGACCTTCACTGAATCCGGAGGAGGGCACAGCTGAGGGACCAGCTCCAGCTAAGAAAGCTTGGAAAAAGACAGTCAGAGATTTTTCCATACAAAAGGTTACCCCTTCCTGTTTATCCAACATATCTACAGAAGCACAAGGGAACATCTCTGTAGGGGCTACAGGGCTTAATATTAGTGGTAGGGGTCAATCTGATGATAATTGTTTAGAGAATTTTATAATTGTTTTGCTGGAAATGGGTAGAGTTAGGCTGTTTTACTTAGCCTTACAGAGAAACTTTGCTGCATGTACACCTTTGGGTCCGGGAGTGGGAGCAGGTACTGATGTTGACCAGGTGGTGCAGTTACCTTTACCCAACTTGCATAGGGGGTCTGAGGAGGTCATGGGTTCAGAGAGGGAGGTCCCACCCCATTCAGATGAGTGTAATCCTCAATTCTTGTCCCCTATGGTTACCTTCAGTTTCACATATCCCAAATCACCTGGTTCTCATATCACAGCACTTGTTCCCTCTAAGGTCAAAGATAGGATTATAAAAGAGGAGTTTGTAGATACCTTTGATCTAGTGAATAATGAGGGTATAAAGCGTATACTGGATGCTAATAATATGTCCACCAAGGACCTGATGGCAGCCTTAGCAGCCATTGGGAAGAAAGCATCAACCAGGACACCGGTGAATAACTGGGATACTTAGTCTTTGTGTTTTGTGGTAGTTATGGACATAATCATTGAGAAGTATTCTACCCAAAAACTGCCTTTATTAGCTTACTTTGTAGCCATAAGGGTAGCTCACCATCTGAAAGGGGATTTGGGGTGGTTGAATTATGATCAGAACTTCAGGAAGCTGAAAGCCCATGATAGTTCTCTCAGGTGGGAGACAAGGCACCTTGACATATGGCTCAGTGCCATGATGGACAAGGAGGCCCTTATAGGCATTGAGGGAGGGGCTGTTAATACAAACGATGCAAGGTTTTGCTGGGCATTCAGTCAGGGAAAATGTTTCTGGCCTGCTTGCAAATATAATTGTGTTCAGGATATGGGAAGAGTTATTCTGTTTCCAGGTGTTGGTGCTTGTTGTCTAAGGACAGATGGAATTTTTCTAGTCAGACAGATGGAGAGATTGGTAAGGGATACAACTCTTCATTTCATGCAAAGACACCTTTTTGTAGATACAGGGGGGCTTTCGGATGGGACCCAAACATGCCAGACTGGGCTTATTCCCCCATTTCTCTAGATAATTTATCCTATTTGCTGTTATATTACCTGGATTAAAGGGCAGCAGACACCATTATTAAATTCTTTTCCATAGGCTTTACAATCCACTTCACAGCCCCAAACAGATTCCAAGTCAGTTTACAATTTGGCATCCATCAAAGGACATGAACACATTGCTGTTAGGTTAATAGAGAAAGAGCGATGAGCTGGCAAGATAATTGGCCCATTTTCGCCCCCTCCATGGTTTTTATTTAAAATTTCCCCTATTGACCTGGTACCCAAGAAACAGTAGGGTGACCAGATTGATTCATCACTTATGTCACCCAACGGGGGGGGGGTTCAGTCAATGATTTTATTGACACCAAACTGAACAAAGTACAATACTCTTCTTTGGATCAGGTAGCAGAGCTCATCATGGGCTATACTGACCCCTGGTTCTGTAAGATGGATATCCAATTTATTTTTCATCTTCTTCCTGTGAGACAAGAAGATTGTTCTTATTTAGGTTTTCAGTCCAATTAGAAGATATGTTTTGACACTGCAATGCAAGTGCGGTGTGCTGTGGTTTGTGCTACATTTAAAATTTTTAGCAAAGCTTTATATTGGTGCTAGCAAAAATGGGCCCCCTGCCAGTCAGCAATACACTACCTATATGATTTTTTAATAGTGGAGGAGGGTCGGAATGGTGCTTTAGAAGGGATGTCCATTTTCAAGCCACTTTGCAGCGAGTTGGGGATACCCTTGGCTGATGACAAGTCAGACAGACCAAGTCAAGTCTTGACTTTTTTGGATTTAGAGACACCACTGATAACTCCTTCATGCTTCCTCCCCACAAACTTCAACAAGTCAGGCAGTTACAGATTCTTGTATTCCAGCAATGTAAGGGTAGGAGACATCATGCAGTTACACAGTTTCTTGAATTTTGCTTGTAGAGTGGTTTCTCCAGGCAGAACCATCCTGCAGTTCGTATCTGACTTGTTGAAAGGTGTTAGGTCCAAAAACCACCTGGTCCAGTTGACCAGATGTAGTGATGATGACTTGTGTGATTATGGTTTACATTCTTCATCCAGTCTAATGCAGTTTTTTTTGGAAGTCACCTTGGACCACAGCCATGAACTTTGAGCTTTTACTGATTTGGCTGTGATATGGGTCCAGTATGGGGGTTATTTTATGGGTAGCTGGTTTGCTGAAAGATGACAGATAAGTTGATCCATGGAGAGGAGGAAGGACATCACGTTTTGAGAAATGTTTTCCATTTGGGTAGCTGTGTTAGTATGGAAAGATAGATTACATGACAAGAGGATCATTTTTCACTCAGATAATATCACAGTGGTTCACACTGTAAAAAAAATGTTCTTCCAGGTCCAGGTGGGTCAACTTGGTCATCAGACTTTTAGTTTTGCTGAATGTACAGATTAATTTGTCATTTTCATGTGTTCATGTCCCTGGTCATCTTAATCCTGTAACTGACAGTCTTTCCTGGTTTAGGTTTGCCAGGCTTCGCCTCTTGGCCAACCATTCAGAACATAAAGGTTATCCCAGTTCCTGCGGGAGTCTATCTAATTGGAGGAGGCTAGTATTATCAGTTTTGGCAAATTCTTGGGCCAGCAACACTAAGAAAGCTCATCATCCCCTCCAGGTCTTCAAGGCATTATACACATCTTTGATCCCTGGTCCCAGGCCAGGAGAGTACAGTTGTTACTGCAATTTTTAGTGACTAGGTCTACAGCAGGGGATTTGTATAAAACTCTGAGAGCACACCTTACAGCTTTGAGAAAGTTGGAGCATTGTTTGTGCCTTCAGGCTGTGTCAGGACATTGGGTTATGGGGAGGATACCTAAGGGCCTAGTGAACATGCGGGGACCTTCTCAGGATTCCAGAAAACCTATTGGGAGACAACTGCTTCCCCTTGTTATTCAAGATCTTTACAGGACCATTGGTGAATTTCACTTATTTATTTATAGCTGTTTTGTTCACCCCTTTGTATGTGGGTGTTTCTGGGCCAATGATCTTCTTTACCTCTTTTGGGAGGATCTTGTCATCCACAGGGAGTTTGCCATGATTCGATTAAAGAAATCCAAGACTAATCAAGTTGGTAAAGGTCAGTAGGTGTGCCTGGACAGGACCAGTGGACTAGTCACTTGCCCCACGCATTGGGTCAGTTTGCTATTTAATATCCCCCCTTTAGAGAAAAGGTCAGGCTTGCTTTTTATGTGGGCCTCAGGCAGGCCTTTTAAACTATCAGGGATTAACCCATTTCTTAGGCAGCCCTTGGCGGGGAAAGGAAATCACCCACAAGGATACTCCTCCCATTCCCTTCGGTTAGGTCATACCTCAGACTTGCCCATGGAAGGGCATGCTGTGGAGGTCATTCAAAGAATGGGAAGATGGGTCTATGATGCCTTTTTGTCATACATTAGGCATTATTTTTTTTATTAATTTCATGTGCAGGGAAGTAGGTGATTTGGCTATTGGGCCATTCTTTTATTCAGAGAGTATCCATCTGAGCCTTGGCCCACCTGTCTGGTTACATAAGTTCTTTTGATAGTAACCAGTAAACAGTTCTATCTTTTGTTTTCCCTGGTTTTAGTTCGTTTCAATTTTGGGAAATATGGCATATGATTAGCATGGAAGAATCCTTGCCCAGCATTATGATAATTCACTTCTGGGGAAATGATCTGGGTCAAGCCCCTAAGAAGAACTTTTGGCCAGAATCTTATCTGATATGGTCCACTTGTGGCAGCTATATCTGAAGGTAGCTTTCTTTTGGTCTGCCATCATCCCTAGACTGTACTGGAGTGACACTAGAAGGCCTAGTTCTATTGAGAGAGCCAGGCATTTTATCAACCAGATAGCCAAATGGGCTGCTAGCCAAATTGGTTTTCAGGTGATTGAGCACAGTGATAGTGACAGACTGGAGTCTATGATTTGGACAATGTTCATTTAAATAACATGGGTTTTGATTTGTTTAATTTGGATATGGTTGTTGCTATTCAAAAATCTTTCAAAGTTTAACTTGTTTTCTTACATAACCAAAAAATTTATTTGCAAGGACATTGATTTGGAGGGAACTGTATGGCATGCTGGTTTGACAGCGACCTTATGGCTTCACCTCCCTCTGCTCCTCCCTGTTCTTGTTGAGTGGTCTTTACTCTCCTCAAGTTGAACATAGATTTGACTGGTGGCCACATCAAGGGGTGTGTGTCTTGTAAGTATGAGCTAAATGGGTTTGTTACCAGGTCTGAGGTAGCTAGGAATATGCATCTGATTTTCTCTGAAGTGGGAGCTGGAACAGGTGGGTGTACACTAACTGGCTTGAGATGATGGTTTGATGCTATTTGTTGATCTGTTGCATATGAATTATTCATGACATCACCACTGGTTTTCCTTGACTGTTATATAATAAAAGGTTGTAAAGTCAGTCTGGCGAGTTTTATGACTCAGCTCAGTGAGCAACAGTGACTTACCATGATAACACCCCATTGTTCATGAGTACAAGTCATGGGGGGGGGGTGCAGGCAAGCACTCCCTGTTTATGGGAAGTGCTGCTCTTCCTGCCTGCAGAATCCATCAGCACACATGTCATCCCCCTTCCCAACCCTCCATGCAGGGTCAGGTGGTAGCCTTACAGCTTCACCCCCTTGTGTTCTCCCCTATTGTTGTTCAGCAGCCTCGTGTCTCCTCAAGTTTTAACCAGATTTGACTGGTGGCCACACCAAGGGGTATGTGGCTTGTAAATGTGAGTTAAATGGGTTTACCACTAGGTCTGCGGTAGCTAGGAGTACACACCAAATGTTCTCTGAAGTGGCAGCTGAAACAGGTGGGGGTATGCCAACTGAATTGAGATAATGATTTGATGGTATTTGTTGATATATTGCGTATATATTATTTATGGCATCACTATTGGTTGTCCTTGACTGTTATATAATGAAAGGTTGCAAAGTCAATCCAGAGTGTTTTATGACTCAGCTCAGTGGACAACAACTAAATGGCAAGTACATTTAACACTGCACAGGCTTCATTCCAGTGCTGTGCTACATTAGCAGATTGATGATTCTTTTTGTTATATTGACAGCAGTGTACCCTATTTTCCATGTATGGTAGTATGGGATTCATGAAGCTGTCTATGCTACTTGTAACATGTTACTGGATTCATGAAGCTATCTGTGTTATTTGTGACATGTTTGCAGCAGGAGTAATTAGCATAATATCCTCGTATCATGAAGTTATCTGTGTTATTTCTGAAATGTTTGCAGCAGGAATAATTAGCATAATATCCTCGTAAGGTGATTTGTCTGCCTTCTTTCTCTAATTGGTGGTAGGTCCACCTTATTTTGTGGATAGTGGGTCATGTGTGGTTGTCGCAGTATGGTTGTATGCATTGTAATACATACTGGAAGAAGACATTGCATCTATTCAGCAAAATCAGATATGCAGCTAAGGTCTGCACATATAATGCTTCTGTACATAGTCAGCTATATTATGCCAAGCAAAGCAGCAGCATTATTTGGACATCCGGTATAGAACCATATTGAAAAGCTGACTAGAGTGACACATTGTTTTTCTTTGTCTCAGGTGACTGTGGTGTTAAAATCAACTTTTTGGAAATTTGCCTAAAATTTGTTAGGAACAACAAATATAATGCAGTAAAATTTTCAAAAAACCAAGTTTTACTGACATTGACTCCATTTGTTCAAGCAACTGTCAAGAGTTCATGAAGAAAAATATCCCTAGTGACAGATGCTTAGGACATCAAGGCAAACCACAACTGATGACATAGTCAAACAAGAGCCAAAGCTCATGCCCAGGGACAGCTGGCTGTTACTGTAGATGAAAATTTAGATAAATGCAACCAGCAGCTTCCTTCAATTTAACTGCTGGAATGGTAATCGTGGATGCTGGATAAAAAGCAAGTAACAACAGTGTTATTATTTTAGATAAATACAAAGATAGTCTAGTTGTTAGAAATATTTTGGAATATCTCTCAAAATTTCTACTGGGAAATCAAGATTGAGTAGAAATAATTCAGTCCAAACCATACATTCCCCTGGACTTAGCAAGCTCTGCATGGAGTGCAGGAATAGTGCAAGAGCTGCTACACGCAATATGGCCAACGAGCAATCCAGGAACGAGCTCCTGGGATGTGCACAAGCGCTCCTACACTATTCTTGCATGGACACCACTGCTATATGCTAATTACCCCATCTGCTGGTGAAAACCATGCAAATGAGGTGAATTAGTGATTCAGGAAACAGGCAAGCGTCTGTGCAGGAATAGTGTAACCTGCAGAAATGTATTCTGTTACTAACCAAATACATTTCTGCAAATTACAAAACGGAGGCATGACAGCTCCAAAGAAAGCATGTATTCAATGTAGTAGGCATGCCAATGGCCAAATATATGGCCATTGGTATGAGAAATAGTTGCAAAATTATAAAAAATAACTTTTATTTTTTTTGGCCGATTTTGGCCATTTAAGTGTAGGGCAGCGGTGCGCAAATGGGATCAGCCCGAAAATAAGAATAAAAGTTGGAAATAAGCTTTTAAACCCAAATCAGCATTTTGCCATGATAGTCAATGGCATGCATAATACAACAATACCAGGGAACAGAGGTTGCTAAGGGGGTAGGCTCAGTGTGCGTGTGGTAACTATGAATTAGCATTCGGTTTTATGCAAAGGAGGGGATTGATACTGAATCAGAGATTTCATCTCAGTGTTAGCTTGCACCCAACCATGTAGATGCAGCAACACCATAATATAAGTATAATAGGTAAATTACCTCATAAGGGGGAGTGTCATGCATGCTGTAAGCTTATTGGAGCTATGTGGCCCGTGTTTGCCCTGAGCTAAGCACAGCTAAGGAAGGGGGCATGTCTGAGGCTGCCTAGCAGTATTTACATTGCCTAAATGGGTGTGCACATTGCGTACTGGGTTTTAAGCAACAAAAACTAAAAAAACAGGAAATAGCAGCTCTGTTCACATCTGAGCACTGGGTATGTGCGCCATGCCTTGGGGTTTAAACGGGAAGGCAATGGGAAGGGAAAACAGCAGTAAGAAGGCAATCAAGGAGAACTAGCATAGCTGGCAGGTGAAATCTATCAAAATCAGCCAATTACACATGGAACAGCCTAGCACACTACTATAAACTATACAAACACCTTGCAGTCTTATTTTTCCCACAAACTCTACATCATCAGTGTACACAGAGGGCAAAATTTTACCTGACAAAACTAGCAAAATTTTGAGGGCTGCTGTTGCTGTCATACATTAATATGTGGAAGAGGCTGAGGGTGGTGAGGATGAGAATGCTAACGACCAACCAACAGTGAGGAGAAGGAGAAGAGTGTGCAGACCCAGGGTAACCTACCAGGTGCTACATGAGCTGGAGATAGTGGAGTGCTATAGGGTGGACAGGGACATTCTACAGCAAATGGTTGAGCTGTGCCAGCCACGCTTCACATACAGAACCAACAGAGTGGAACCCATCCCAGTGGATACCAAGGTATGTGCAGCCTTAAGAATATTAGCCACAAGCACCTTCCAAAGAGCAACTGGGGATATCATGGGAATCTCACAGGCATCAGCATCCATGGTGTTCCACCAGTTCCTGGATGCCATGTCAGCACATGCTAGTGAGCACATATATTTCCTCAACACATGTGAGCTGTTCATCGGCAATATGTATCTCTTCCACCAAGTAGCAGAATACCCTGAGGTAGTGGGTGCTATAGACTGCGCGCACATACACATCAAAGCACCACCCGGTGAGTGGGGTAGGGTCTACATAAACTGCAAGGGCTTCCCCTCTATCAACTGCTAAGTCATGTGCGATGCCCAGGGCATTATCCTGAATGTTTGTGCTGGCAGCCCTGGTAGCTATCACAACTCCCACATCTGGCATATGACACAGCTGTATCAGTCATTTGCCAGTGGGAACATCCCATATGGCCACCTAGTGGGGGGTACTGGTTACACACTGAAGCCGTGGCTGATGACACCCATCAGAAATGCACACACACCCAAACAAGAACTCCATAATGAAACACACGCACAAACCAGAATCATAATAGAGTGTGTGCTTGGGATGCTCAAATCATGGTTCCACTGACTGGGCATATCTGGTGGAACCTTGCAGTACTCTCCAGCTACATGTACACAAATGTTCATAGTATGTGCCATGCTACACAATATGATCCTGCGGAAACAACTGCAGTAGAAACAGCATGGGGCAAGGCCACACAGCCCCCCACCATTGCCAAGGCCATCACAGGCACATAGGGACTCAGAGGAGGAACAACCTGAGCCTGTCCATGTAGGCAGAAGGAGGCATGCCCAGACTTTGGCAAAGAGACAACGCATAGCACATACACTGACACAGTAGGGACCCAGGGAATGACACCTCTCTCTGACTTGCAAATACAGTAAAAGGGATGCCAAACATGACACTACCTGTGCTTTGCCATGTATAGGGAGTGTACTGTGTGCACCCGACATAGTCAGCCCTCCAGCACCGTCCTCAGTACTGGCACAGCCACAGGGTAAGTTACTCTTCTTATCAATTGCTGAATGGAGTAGTATGTTCTGATAGTTGTATCTATGGTATGGACATAAGCATGCAAGGGAATCGCGTGGCTGAATGGGATGGCAGAAGATAGTGGACACCTATATGGGTAGCATGAAATCCATAACAAATACTGGTGTCAACATACTAGGGAGTACTAGACAAGGTGAAAAATCCCACTGCAGTACATGTGGTGGCCGAAATGTGTGTCTATAGGACACACACATGCATGTCAGTGAGGCTCACATACACAACAACAGCTTCAGCCAGCAGGACAGGTGTATATGACCATAAAGAAAGGCTGGGCTAAGGCCTCAAATTGATGGCAATGCTAAACAGACCCCTCCAGACCTACACAGATAGACTACAACAGGTCTGGCAGTTGAATGTTAGTTCTGAAAGGTAAGAAGTTTGAAACTAAAATATAGATCAAGAAAACCTAAGATCTGTACTCTACTGATATGCCTCCAGACTGCATGATAGGTAAGAATACAAAATGAAATGGAAGCCAACAGAGTACCTGAAATACCAGTACAGTCATAGCAAATGTTTAAAGTCGTCAGGTGTGCCCCCCCACAATCCTATTTAGAAACACAGTAACATGTACGTGTGAGTTTAATAACAGTGGAGCACAGATTACCAGAGCTGGGCCAATTTACAGGATCAATTGTTGCATGTATACAATATGCAGGGGTCCATGTGTTAGGTTGTTGTGTGTTCAATATTGTCTGGAAGTGGTCAGTTTTAGGCATGGAGGGTTGTGAGTCGGTGGCCTATGGCCAGTACAGTTGATGACAGGGCCATTTTCCGACAACTGCAGTGCCAACCACAATGCTTCTCAGTAATACCCATGTCAGCAGTCGTCCATACTCACTAGCCAGATGTCAATATCTGTCACTGTCTGAAAGATGGACATGCCATGAATGTGGGCCCAGACATACACACAGTACACAGGTAGAAATACCCTAGACAGAGAGTGTATAAAATGTTACTGTCAAATGAACACACCTTTGGAATTATACATACAGGTTAGCAGCACATTAGTTGTTTGTGTAGTATGGGATACTGATGTAGTTTGGCCAATCAGTGGCAAACCACAAAAAGCACAGTTATGAAGTAATGAGAGACTGCCTATGTTCCCGCACAAGGCAGCATAAGGGAATGTTCCTGGTATATCTATGAGTCAGCTGCAAGAAGCTTCCATACCACACATGCACTCGGCTCACCCCACTATCAGCTACAGGTTTATCACAGGTCATATCCTTACTGTTGGGAATGAGTACAGTATGACCTCCACTTCTGTATGGGAATACCCACAGAATGCAACATGCTGAAGAGGTGTCCCATGCAGGTGTGTCCCTGGCTGTAAGCAGCACCCTGTCAGCATCCAGACCAATGGATTAGTATGGACAGGAACTATTGCCATTAACACCTCGCACCCTTACCCTGTCACCCCAGGGGAATCCACTGGCTCACAGCCTGGGAATGTAGGAGTGACAGAATACACTGGCCTGCTACAGATGGCCTGCATCACTACCAAATGGCCTTCAGTCCTCTGCCAAAGGCCTGTGCCTCAGCCGTATGCCAGTGTATGTTATCTCATGGGGTCCCAACTAACAACATAACATAGTCAACAGAACACAAATGCAAGGCCATGTTGACAAATCCCAGTAGCATGCCCACCATGTCCTACTGCATAAACTGTGGACCACCCCCTAAATACCACTGGGATGAAGGGACAACTATAAGGATACTTCTCAGATATCGCTCCCATAATATCAGGAAGAGGATCGATTAACAGAGTGGGGGGTGTAGAAGCATGGACGTCATGGAGTGTGTGAAGTCTGAAACTCTGATGTGTGCCCATACTACACCCCTGCCTGCAAACCCAGTAATGGATGGCTCCAAACCTGCTTGTAAACCACAATGTGAAGGAGAACTGATCAGATATATGAGCCCTGTCTCTGGGTAACATGGGTGAATCTGTACAGCTGAGAGGTATGGTCACAGCAGGATATGGCTATTCTGTTACATCAATATATGTACAAGCAGGGGATCCTCAGCCACTACAGTACCAAGGTGCTGGAGCATTTACATAGACACATCAGCAAGTGTCTGCAGCTACCTCTCCAGAATGGCACGAATGTGCAAGAATATGTAGACTGCAGACCACAATACTGGACACAGCATCATTCACCTTGTATTTCCCAGGAAATAACTGTGAGCAAATAAGTATATCTGTCAGTAGCTGACATAATACATCACAGTGTAAAACAGTACATATGTCTGAATATCTCTG
The DNA here is from genome assembly GCF_019279795.1 of Protopterus annectens. NCBI lineage: Eukaryota > Metazoa > Chordata > Ceratodontiformes > Protopteridae > Protopterus > Protopterus annectens. Next base: position 36,429,458 of record NC_056726.1, read on the forward strand.
CTAACACCAACCATGTAACACAAGCAGCACAGACACAATAGTTACAGTATCCCACTATGGGTCACCCATTATGACTCCATATTGATATTCTGCAGAAATAGGTTGCTAGCTGTAGGTGTAGAACACCAAACCCTGGACTGGATTACAACCAACCTGGAATGGATTCACACACTCAGTACAGAAGGTCATACTGGGCATGCTCCTACACTCAGAAAAATGAAGCCCATGTCTGACAACCCAGTGGACTATGCATATCTGTCAGTCACAGATGTCTGTGTACACACACAACATTGTACACCATTCATGCTTTGCACACACATTGCAAAGGAATGCTCACACAAATCCCAGGCCAACTCATCATAATATGTCAAGCATACACACACAGATGTGGGGAAGAGACAGACAGACAGTGACAGAGAGAGTTCCATCATGAGGCCTGTCCCACTCACCACACATCCAATTGCCCAATATCACATGATGTGCTGATGTCAATCACTGTAGACATTGCTTTTGATAGCCCTCAGCCCTATAGTATCTGTGGTGCTTGTGATAACTGTGTAACACAATCATACAAATCAGTATTCATCTAGCATTTGTATACCCAATCCTGTCAAATGTAAAGGGGTGGGTGTGTGTGTGTGTGTGAAAATGCCCCAGGTGCAATGTACTGGTGGTGTGGTAGGGAATACCTCAGGCTTGAACCCTGTACCTTGTATGCAGGTGTTAAAGACCTGAATTCCCTACCCACCACCATTTGCAAAAAAAATTGCAGATTTTTGCCTCATATTTGATCTGATCTATTCCTCAAAATATCTGTGGTTTGTAAATATTGCAATGCTTGATATTTGATGGTGCAGTGGTAGCATTGTTGCCTCACAGCTGCAGGTTCTTGTGTTTGATTCTTGGCTGGGGTGCCTTCTTTGTGGGGTGGTCTGTATCTTCTCCCTGTGTTTGTGTGGGTTTGCTTTTGTGTCCTCCCATGTTACAAAGACATGTCTGCGTTATTTCTTCTTGGGCCTCTGATGAAAATTGTTTTTTTTTGTTCCAAGTCAGACTGTCCTGATTAACAAATGTTAAATAAAATTAACAGGCATTTGAATTTCAGACTTCAGGTTTCTGAATGTTTACTTCCTTACATATTTGATGGTGCAGTGGCAGTATTGTAGCCTCACAGCTATAAGTTTTCTGGTTTGATTCTTGGCTGGGGTGCCTTCTGTGTAGAGTCTGCATCTTATCCCTGTGTTTGTGTGGATTTGCTCTGGTGTCCTGCCATTTTACAAAGACATGTGTCTACAGTATTTCTCCCTGGGCCTCTGCTGAAAATTGTTTTTGTTCCGTCAGAAGTAAAATTGACAGGCATTTTAATTTCAGACTTCATATTCTTCAGAAAATGCATAGTAAAACAACTTTTTATTCTAGCAATAAATATATAGTAACACAACCTTTTATTATAGCAATTTTTTAAGTTTATAAGATGACTATTTGAAATTTGTCTTTATTTTTGGGAGTGTAATACCCTGTTATTGGCTTTGTCCAGGTTTTCTGTGCTAAGGTTGACAGCTATGGCAAGAACTGAATTCACTGAATATGTTTGAGGGCTGTATTCCCTCATTACTGGGTTTGTCCAGGTGTTTTGTGCTAAGAGGTTGATAGCTATGGTGAGAACTGAATTCATTAAATGATAGCCATTTAAGTTTCAGTCTTCCTCTCTTTCACAAAACAGCTGATTTGGCGGAGTGGTATGTTGCTCTTGACTGTTTTGCACAAGGACCTTGGCAGTAAAATATACGGTGGTAACACAGCATTTTTCTTTCACAAAGCAGGTGATTTGGCATAGTGGTATGTTGTTCTGACACTTTTGCATGGGGACCTTGGCAGTAAAATGTATGGTGGTAACACAGCATTCTGTTCTAGCAGCTTTCCAAGATTATACAAGCAATGTTTAATGTGTCTCTGTTTTTTGCCCTTTTGACCCACCCCAATAAATTTGGCTTTTCCAGACTTCTTGTGCTGCGAAGTTGAGATGCAGTTGAGTATTGAGTAGATTTTACAAGGAGCTGAGAGCTGCAGGGGAACAGAAGTTTAGTGCTGATTATGATAAGTCAGCTCACATTGCTAATAGCACAACAGGTTGTGTACTTGCTTTTGATGCAGAAGGTTGTTGGTTCTACTCCCATAAGGCGTGAATGCTGCCGTACTGAAAGTTAAGATACTAACTATGAGCCTGTTATCAGTTTGCCATCCATTTCCTATTGCAATATTACTAGCTTATTTTTAATGTAATTTAGGCAATTTATTCCTCAGGGGCATCAGACACTTTATTTTTCGATGAAACCATGAAATATAAAGGTGATTGCTAGCAGCAACCTCTTCATTACAGATTTATTTAACGTGGAATTATTTAGATGACTTTTTTACTACTTCAGAGATTGTGCATATTTACTGATAATGGTGGACTGTAGAATTGTGCATATTTACTGATAATAGTGGACTGTAGAAGTTTGAGTAGACTTTTATGATGGAAATGTTCTGAATTGGGCAGTTTTGTTTCATTGTTTACTGGAAAAATGTTCAAAGCAATAGGAAGGTGTATTAAAGAGCACATGTATGTTTCATATGCAAGGGGCCTATGATTTGAAAACAGCCCAGAATTAATTTTTATTTGCCACGGATAAAATGTATTTTCTTTGAATGTGGGTTTTAATGTTGTTTCAATGAATGTGAGTTTCAAGGGCAGAGAAGTTTTAATGCCAAGTTTGTTTAGCAGATGTCTTAGTGTTTGTGCTGTAAAATGCAAAATAAAACTTTCAAATGAAGTTCAAATCATCATAGAAGTAAATCAGTATGCACATTAGTGTTTATGGTAAATGGAGTGAAATAGCAAAGTAATGGATCATTGGAATGGCTGCAGGGGGAGGCTCCATTTGACCATGGTTTTGTGAGGGGGAAGGGCGGCAAACTTAGGCAGCCCCAGCCGAACTATACCTCCCAACTGTCCAGATTTTCAAAGAATGAATAGATTTTTTGCTTCTTATTTTTGGTTTGTTCCTCATAAAATTTGTGGTTTTCTGGCAAATCATTTAGGAATTAAGTCACTAAATAATGACACACTAGTTTCAGACTTCATAACCTTCAGAAAAAATGCATGCTAAAGTAAGACCTGTTCTATCAATGGTCCCAGTTTATACAAGAGCAATTTTTAGTACTGTTTATATGTTCCCCCAATATATTTGGCCTTGTCCAGATTTATTGCATTAATAGGTTGAGAGGTACATGCAAATAAATTGCTTTATAGAATTTGGCATAGCCAAACCTCTCAACTGTCCCTGATTTTGGCTCAAAATGTTGCTCTTCCCCTAATGATCCCTCCGCAAAATAGCAATTTTGGAAGAAAACATGGAGGGTTTATAATTAAGAAATAACTGTAATAATCAGATTACTTTTATTTCAGAAATGCATGTAGATTATTTTATTTTGTCAGCTGCTCAAGTTAGCAGTACTAATATTAAAGTGTCCCTTCTTTGACAGGTTCCCAGCTGTATTGTGTTGCTATTTTATATTTTTACATCACATTTTTCGTCCATTTTTCATAAAATTGTGTTTTTTTGGCAAATTAGTGACAAATAATTAAAGACTGAAGTTAGAAAATAATTACAGACATTTGAGTTTCATATTTCATACCATTCAGAAAATTCATACTAATGCAAGACCTCTATTAGCTTTCTAAGTTTATAAGAGCAATATTTTAAAAATTGTCCTTATTTTTGGGCCTTTGTCCCATTTCTTTGTATGGCTTTGTCCAGATTTCTTGCTCTGAGGTTGAGAGGTATGACAAATGTGTCAGGGCCATCACAAGTCAGCCAGAGACATTTCAAACTGTGACATACTTGTTGCACCCCACTCCCCCATGTAGTGACTCTGGATGTGTCGAAGCAAGGCAAGGAGTAGTTATGCAGTGTAAATGTGCAGAGAATCCCACCCATCCAAGGTAGATACAAGTACTAGAGTGGCTTGTCATCTGTCCTTGATTTTTACAGAATGGTCTGGTTTCTGTCATACTTTTTGTACTGTTGATTTATGCTTATTACTCAAAGTGCCTGTTGCTCTGTGTTTAAGTAGAAATACTTTAATGACCATCAGGTAAGCTTGGCTGAGATTGCAAGATGCAAGTAAGCTTTAATAAGCATATTGTTAAAGAATTGCCAACATTGAAAGCCTTTCTGTTACCATGTAGAGAATACTTAACTAGATAATGTATAAGCCTTGGGTATTGAAATGCATATGCCAGTATTTGTAATAAAGGACAGAATTACATTATTTTAAGAGTCTCATTACACTTGGAGACTTCCAGTCATCTCTGCAGGCTTTACCCGTAAACCGAATGCCAATCGCGTGGTCCATAACCTGTATAGTAATCCTTTTAAGCAATGTATCTTGAGCTTATTTCTTGTTTGCTTTTCATTTTTTACTTTGATCATGTTTTCCCCATGAAACAAGTAGATGTCAGGCAGCTGGTCGTTTTTTGGATAAGGAACATTTTTTACAAGTGGGGGCATCACAGATTTCTACTTTCAGCATGCTACTTGTTACTTTAATAAAGCTGAATATAAATTATAATTAGAACTGGAGTGCAAGAAGTGGTTTGAGTTGAGTGCTGCTTGTTTTTCTTATACTTGATTTTGACTGGCATTCCATTAATGTATTTAAAAAAAAGTAATTTATTTTTTCATGCCTCAACCTTTTTTGTTTCCATCTAGATATTAAGCTGTCATGCAGCCAATGCATTGAAATATTTTTATTCTTCTACACTTCATTTTGTCTTGATTGGACTCTCATAATGACGGTTTGGCACCCAGGGCAGTATATTTAGTTTTTGTGGTTTGCTACTACAGGTGTTTGTGTGGTAGGGAATACCTCAGGCTTGAACCCTGTACCTTGTATGCATGTGTTAAAGACCTGAATTCCCTACCCACCACCATTTGTAAAAAAAAATTGCAGATTTTGCCTCATATTCGATCTGATCTGTTCCTCATAATATCTGTGGTTTGTAAATATTGCAATGCTTGATATTTGATGGTGCAGTGGTAGCATTGTTGCCTCACAGCTGCAGGTTTTCAGGTTTGATTCTTGGCTGGGTTGCCTTCTTTGTGGGGTCTGTATCTTCTCCCTGTGTTTGTGTGGGTTTGCTTTTGTGTCCTCCCATGTTACAAAGACATGTCTGCATTATTTCTTCCTGGACCTCTGCTGAAAATTTTTTTTTGTTCCAAGTCAGACTGTCGTGATTAACAAATGTTAAATAAAATTGACAGGCATTTGAATTTCAGACTTCAGGTTTCTGAATGTTTAACTTCTTGCATATTTGATGGTGCAGTGGTACCATTGTTGCCTCAACAGCTATAGGTTTTCTGGTTTGATTCTTGGCTGGGGTGCCTTCTGTGTGGAGTCTGCATCTCCTCCCTGTGTTTGTGTGGATTTGCTCTGGTGCCCTGTCATTTTACAAAGACGTGTCTGCAGTATTTATCCCTGGGTCTCTGCTGAAAATTGTTTTTGTTCTGTCAGCAGTAAAATTGACAGGCATTTGAATTTCAGACCTCATGTTCTTCAGAAAATACATAGTAACACAACGGTAACACAACCTTTTATTCTAGCAATTTTCTGAGTTTATAAGATGAATATTTGAAATTTGTCCTTATTTTTGGGACTGTATTCCCCCATTATTGGCTTTGTCCAGGTTTTTTGTGCTAAGGTTGACAGCTATGGCAAGAACTGAATTCACTGAATATGTTTGAGGGCTGTATTCCCTCATTACTGGGTTTGTCCAGGTGTTTTGTACTAAGAGGTTGACAGCTATGGTGAGAACTGAATTCACTAAATGATAGCCATTTAAGTTTCAGTCTTCCTCTCTTTTACAAAGCAGCTGATGTGGCATAGTGGTATGTTACTCTGACTGTTTTGCACAGGGACCTTGGCAGGAAAATGTATGGTGGTAACGCAGCATTTCTCTTTCACAAAGCAGCTGATTTGGTGTAGTGGTATGTTGCTCTGACTGTTTTGCACAGGGACCCTGGCAGTAAAATGTATGGTGGTAACACAGCATTTTATTCTAGCAACTTTCCAAGATTATACAAGCAATGTTTAATGTGTCCCTGGTTTTTGGGCTTTTGACCCCCCCCCCAATACATTTTGGCTTTTTCCAGTTTTCTTGTGCTGCGAAGTTGAGATGCATTGAGTATTGAGTAGATTTTACAAGGAGCTGAGAGCTGCAGAGGAACAGAAGTTTAGTGTCGCTTAAGTGAAGTCGGTTTGCCTTGTTAATAGCACAACATGTTGTGTACTTGCTTTTGATGCAGAAGGCTGTGGGTTCTACTCCCACAAGGGATGGATGCTGCCGTACTGAGAATGTTCTCCTTGGTGAAGATACTAACTATGATTCTGTTATCAGTTTGCCATCCCTTTCCTCTTGCAATATTACTAGCTTATTTTTTTAATGTAATATAGGCAATTTATTCCTGAGGGGCAACAGACACTTTATTTTTCGATGAAACCATGAAATATAAAGGTGTTTGCTAGCAGCAACCTCTTCATTAGTTACAGATTTATTTAATGTGGAATTATTTAGATGACTTTTACTTCTTCAGAGATTGTGCATATTTACTGATAATGGACTGTAGAATTGTGCATATTTACTGATAATGGACTGTAGAATTGTGCATATTTACTGATAATGGTGGACTGTAGAATTGTGCATATTTACTGATAATGGTGGACTGTATAATTGTGCATATTTACTAATAATGGTGGACTGTGGAAGTCTGAGTAGACTTTTATGATAAATGTTCTGAACTGGGCAGTTTTGCCATTATGGGTGCATGCGTTTTGTTTCATTGCTTACTGGAAAAATGTTCAAAACAAATTTAAAATGCCCTCTAACAACTGTACTGTATTGTACAAGGAATATAATTTAGTACAATGAGGAAGGTGTATCAAAGATCACATGTATGTTTCATATGCAAGGGGCCTATGATTTGAAAACAGCCCAAAATTAATCTTTATCTGCCACTGGCAAAATGTATTTTCTTTGAATGTGGGTTTCAATGCTGTTTCAATGAATGTGAGTTTCAAGGGCAGAGAACTTTTAATGCTAAGTTTTCATTGTGAGACTGCATTGCTTTGTTTAGTAGATGACTTAGTGTTTGTGCTGTAAAATACAAAATAAAACTTTCGAATGAAGTCCAACTCATCATAGAAGTAAAGCAGTATGCACATTAGTGTTTATGGTAAATGGAGTGAAATATCCAAGTAATGGTTCATTGGAATGGCTGCAGAGGCTCCATTCAACCATGATTTTTCAGGGGGGGAAGGGCAGCAAACTCAGACAGGCCCAGCTGAACTATACCTCCCAACTCTCCAGATTTTCAAAGAATGAATAGATTTTTGCTTCTTATTTTTTGGTTTGTTCTTCATAAAATTTGTAGTTTTCTGGCAAATCATTTAGGAATTAAGTCACTAAATAATGATACACTGAGTTTCAGACTTCATATCCTTCAGAAAAATGCATGCTAAAGTAAGAACTGTTATTCTATCAACTGTCTCAATTTATACAAGAGCAATTTTTAGTACTGTTTATATGTTCCCCCAATATATTTGGCCTTGTTCAGATTTACTGCATTAACAGGTTGAGAGGTACTTGCAAATAAATTGCTTTATAGAATTAGGCATAGCCAACCTCTCAACTGTCCCCGATTTTGCTCAAAATGTTGCTCTTCCCCCTAATAATCCCTCCACAAAATAGCAATTTTGGAAGAAAACATGGAGGGTTTACAATTAAGAAATAACTGTAATAATCAAAGTTATAGATTACTTGAAATGCATGTAGATTCTTTTATTTTGTCAGCTGCTCAAGTTATCAGTACTAATATTAAAGTTTCCCTTCTTTGACAGGTTACCAGCTGTATTGTGTGGCTATTTTATATTTTTGCATCACATTTTTGGTCCATTTTTCATAAAATTGTGTTTTTTGGCAAATTAGTGACAAATCACTAAAGACTGAAGTTAGAAAATAATGACAGACATTTGAGTTTCAGATTTTATACCCTTCAGAAAATTCATACTAATGCAAGACCTATTCTATTATCTTTCTAAGTTTATTAGAGCAATATTTAAAAATTGTCCTTATTTTTGGGTCTTTGTCCCACTTCTGTGTATGGCTTTGTCCAGATTTCTTGCTCTGAGGTTGAGAGATATGACAAATGTGTCAGGGCCATCACAGTCAGCCAGAGACATTTCAAATTGTGACATACTTGTTGCACCCCACTCCCCCATGTAGTGACTCTGGATGTTTCCAAGCAAGGTAAGGAGTAGTTATGCAGTGTAAATGTGCAGAGTATTCCCCCATCCAAGGTAGGCACAAGTACTACAGTGGCTTTTCATCTGTCCTTGATTTTGCAGAACGGTCTGGTTTCTGTCATATTTTTGTACTGTTGATTTATGCTTATTACTCAGATTTATGCTTATTACTCAGAAAGTGCCTGTTGCTCTGTGTTTAAGTAACAATGCTTTAATGACCATAAGGTAAGCTTGTCTGAGATTGTAAGATGCAAGTAAACTTTAATAAGCATAGTGTTAAAGAATTGCCAACATTGAAAGCCTTTCTGTTGTTGCCATGCAGAGAATACTTGACTAGATAATGTATAAGCCTTGGGTATTAAAGGACAGGATTCCATTATTTAAAAAAGCTCATTACACTTGTTGGAGACTTCCAGTCATCTCTACAGACTTTACTCGTAAACTAAACAGAATGCCAATCATGTGTGGTCCATAACATGTACAGTAATCCTTTAAGCAGTGTATCTTGAGCTTGATTCTTGTTTGCTTTTCATTTTTTACTTTGATCATGTTTTCCCCATGAAACAAGTAGATAGTTGTCAGGGAACAGGTCTTTTTTGGATAAGAATCATTTTTACAAGTGGGGGCATCACAGAGATTTCTACTTTCAGCATGTTACTTGGTACTTTAATAAAGCTGAATATAAATTATAATTGGAACTGCAGTGCAAGGAGAAGTGGTTTGAGTTGAGTGCTTCTTGTTTTTCTTATACTTGATTTTGACTGGCATTCCAGTAATGTATTTAAAAAGTAATTTATTTTTTCATGCCTCAAAACCTTTTGTTTCCATCTAGATATTAAGTAAGCTGTCATGCAGCCATTGCATTTAAATATTTTTATTCTTCTACACTTATTTTTTTGTCTTGATTGGACTCTCATAATTATGTTATGGCACCCAGGGCAGAGTATTTAATTAAAGTTAGTTTTTTGTGGTTTTTGAGCATAGCACCTCCCCTTTCTAGCTGGCCACACCCCTTCTCCTTGACCTCACCCATTCAGCTGTCTCCTGCAGCCCCCCTTTGATTTGAAGTCACCAGCCGCCACTGGTAACTACATAGGTATGGGTGTGAATCTCATCTGTGCAAGTGTTTGTGTGTGTACATATGTCTACATATGTATGTCTGTACCTCAAAACTTTTGGCCTCATTTACACCCAGTGCACATCTCAGAGCCTGACTTTAGCAGTCCTGCAGATAACATCCACCTCAGAAGTACCTGTTGCCAACTCTAAACCATGTAAGGTCAGTGGTGCATGTGGTAAATGTGTACCAGAATGGTCTGTAAAGATTGTTAGATCAAGGTTTGAGCCACACTCCTGGCAAATGTAAATGTGTGTGTAGGGTAAAATTATTTTTGGGATCTCTCACCCACTATATCACCCAATGCCTGTATTTACAAGGGTTGGTGAAGTTCCTCACCTTAGAAGTACCTTGGGACAATATCCATCCTATAAACTCTGTGGTGCTTGCGATAAATGCAGTACACTAAAGCAGCAATACATAACTAGGTAGGGTTTGAACCTCAGTACTGGCAAGTGTGTGTGTATGTGTGTGTGTGTCTGTCTGTCTGTCATCAGTATCCTGTGTGTAGGTTGCTGTGATTGTGTAATAACAGGATACATTGTGGGGTGGGTTTTGATAAATTATTATGTTGAGGACCTAATATATGTCACAATGTCCACTTTACAAGGACAACAGATGTCAAACACTAGAGAGGTTGGTGTAGACAATCCATAGCCCTATATATGACATTATGGATTGGTGAAAAATATAGGCAACCATTCTATTACTCAGAGAACACTCTCCACCCACATCTCATACCCAAACATACTTGGCTAGGCAACAACCACTATATTGGTAGTTCCCTGCATATTGCCTCAAAGATAGTAGCCACAGTGTGATTGCAGTGAACTACATGCCTGTTGACCACAACAGTGCCACTGACATCAGAAATGACTTTGATGTTATCCAGCAAGTAAAAGGACGTGGCAACCTGTTCCATCCCCTCAGTAGGCAAATCAATGTGTACAGTGGCCCTTTTTTCTATGTCCCCCACTGGACACCTGCAACAACTGTAGAGTCTGTAAACGTAACCCACAAAGGGAATACCATGCCTTATACACATGCCCTGTATGGACAGATGCCAGTAACTCCACTGAATACCCGTATCATGCTGTCAATGTAGGTGCAAGCACAAATTCAGTTACATAGCCAGATCTCACCAAAAGAGGTCAGGAATGTTACATTGGAAGATAACAATCTGACAACACAACATGCCCCAGAGACCTCAAGTACACTTCCAGACGTCGAAGAACATGCGTGTGGGACATGTGCATAACCCAGACACTGTCCATGTTATGGAATATAGATCATATACATGAGAAGCAGTGCACATGACTTGCCACCCACAATAGTAACCCTGATGAGTGGATGGTGAATACAATACCCATGCCTGGGGACCACTCCAGGGACTACACCACTGAGCCAAACTGGGGACTGTTGTCATGTGGTCATTCCCTTGGCCTAGCCTTGTACAGCCTTTAGACCCTACACACCTGTGAAGCAATGAACCTATGGATCTCAGTATTGGCAAGTGTGTGTGTGTGTGTGTGTGTGTGTGTGTGTGTGTGTGTGTGTGTGTGTGTGTGTGTGTGTGTGTGTAGATGAATGATTTTGAAGCCATTCACACTCACAACACCTCCCATTGCCCTACTTTAGCACGCCTGCTTATGTCAGTCACCTTGAAATAACTCTTTGGCCATGTTTCAGCCCTATAAGCTCTGTGACAATTGTGATAACTTTGTAATACTGTAGTATAGCAAACTAGTTAGGTAGGCGTTCTAATCCTGATCTTACCAACTGTGATAATGTGTGTGTTTCTGTGAGAGAGAGAGAGAGAGAGAGTCTGTGTGTGTGTGTGTGTGTGTGTGTGTGTGTGTGTGTGTGTGTGTGTGTGTGTGTGTGTGTGTGTGTGTGTGTGTGCGTGTGTGTGTGTGTCTTTGTTGACACCTGATTTTGTGGATATTCACACTTACTACACTTCCCTTACCCCTCCTTTAGCACTGCTGCTGATGTGACTCACCTTCAAATATATGTTTAGACAGCTCTCCAACATGTAAGCTCTGTGATGCATGCCATAACTGAGTAACACTGTAATAGCAATGCATAGTCAGGTAGGGGTTTGAAACTCAGTACTGGTAAGTGTGTGTTTGTGTGTGTGTCATCAGTATCCTGTTGGGGTGATTGTGTAATGACAGGATCCATTGCAGCGTGGGTTTTGCTACATCATTATATTGAGGACCTATATGTCCCAGTGTCTACATTACAAGGCCAACAGTTGTCAAACACTGTAGAGGTTGTTGTAGACAATCCACAGCCATAAATGTGTACAACCATGTGTGATTACTATGTGACAGTATGGATTAGTAAACAATATAGGCAACCATTATAATACCCAGATACCACTCTCCACCTACAGATCATACACAAACATGCTTGGCTCTCACTCTCTTCCTTTTTTACTTTCTCTCTGTCTCTCTCTCTCTCTCTCTCTCTCACTCTCCCTCTCTGTTGGATGTTGAAAAGTACATCTGTTTTGCATAGGCAGCAGCTTGACTTTTGTAGGTAATGCTCATGATCAGTTGATGACCTGTGCACAAATTGGAGTCCCCCACTTGCTAATTGCATGTGGAACAGCTGTGGTATCATTCCTATAGCCAATTGCATGGAAAGACACTTGAATAACTAACCACTTCATGTGGGTGTTGGCCCTTTTCCTTCACTGTGAACAGGACTTCATGTGGGCATCTGACAAACAGCATCACAGGGGATAGTTGGAAATACCTCTTACAACATACACTGTGGAGACAGGCCAACAAACTGGAGGGGTGTTCCAGACATGGGGATATAATGTAAGTATTGCTGTTCTATACTTGAAGTAATGTTGGTTTAACAGGGTTTGTGAGGATATGGCTGTTCTAAATGATTTAAAATCTGGAATGACAGTGTTATTTGGTTAAGGAAACTCTCACCTGTTGGGCTATCTGTAGACTGGCCAGAATGTTGAGTGTTAGATGTGGTGTGTTACTCACACATTTCCTATCTTTAGAAATGCAGTAGCATACTCTGATGATTGCAGTCAGCACATAGTGACATCCATGTGTGCTACTAACTTCATATCCTTCAGAAGAGATATGTCAGAATAAACTCTGTTACACCAGGAATTTTCTCAGTTTATCACAGCAATATGTCAATATTGGCCCTGTGTGTGTGCCTCTGTCCCCCAAGTCTGTCACCCTTTGTCCATATGCCATGCAGTAAGAGGTGCATATGTACAGAATATCATTATTTACTGACATCATTCCTGATAACAAGCCAGTGATATATCAGACTGCTAGACATGTTATATATAGTAGGCCTTATAATTTAGGACAAATCTTGGGCATTCTGTTGTAGTCTGTACAATAGTGAGGGCTGTGTACTTATGGTGATTGTTGACAGAGTATCAGTATTGTGTAGCAGTGTATTGTGAATATGTTACTTGGCCTGTGTAAAGACTGTGGTAGATGTCAGTGTTCTTGGTCCTGTTCTATCTGATGTTGCATACTGCTCCAGTTTCTGGTACCCTGTCAGTGTATATGATTGTAGGGCCAGACTGAGACATGTCCCAAACCACAGTCAGGCATCAGACAACACTGTGAATTGGCCCAGTATATGTAGGGTTAGTGTGTGAGTGGAAAATATGAGGAAGGTTTTGCTCACACAGTCCATATACTGTACTATTAATGACGCTTACCATAATGTGACTGTGACTGTGTTGAGATTGGTTGTGGGTATGCACTTTCACACTGGTGTCTGTTACTCTGTGCTGTTACAAGCCTGTAGTGCCTGCTATATTGCAAGTACATGTGTATTCCCTCATAGGAAACTTGGGTCAGTGTTGTGGCAGTCTGCCTTTAGTTTACACAGTGCTTTGTGACATGCCTAGCAGCAAAGTGTATTTACCTAGTGTGATGTTATGTCCAGATATTTGTCAGATGTACTGTTGCCTGTCCACCATATGTGTTGTGTATTTCTAAAAAAGCAGTGGGATGCTGTGAAGATGTATGTCACTAACTAGTGGGAAGTATGTGGGCTTGGCACCTCTACTCCTCTGGTTAATATGTGTCAGAACAGACAGGAGAGTGTGAATGTATCCACTGTGTGAGCTTATCTATTCCAGTATTTGTGCGATATCTCCATTTTCATGGCTGTAAATATCCCCTTTGTCAGGCTTGGTTCACACGTCTGGACTGACCAGATTGTTTTATACTGTCCACATTTATTGGTCATATTTCTGCTGTATGCTACAGGATTGTTACTGTGATTTGTGTGGTGCTTCACTATGATGATTTTATGATGTCTATCAGTAACTGATGGCATAAATGTCAGTATCAGAAGTGACTTCCTACACAACGTGTCTGTTGACACAACCCCTGTAACTGTAGCAACATTCTACATTTATACCTGCAATACATTCCCTTCCACTAAGAGGTTGTGACTCCACTACATGTTACATATATCAACATATGTATATATATGTATATATATATATGTATATATATATATATATATATATATATATATATATATATATATATATATATATATATATATATATATATATAGTTCTACCTTACATAGTCGACAGTGCAGAACATTGACAACGCAATCGCGATCACCAGAAGATCAAAAATGCAGAAGACCGACGGATGAAAACACCGACGCCGAGGATACCGACATGAGAAGAGGCTGTGTAAGTATGCAGTAGTGACGGACGTTAGGATGGGAGTAAGGTAAGTGTGGATATTGACGGTCTGTGGGGATAGGGGTGGGTTAAGTGAGTTAGGGTTAGGGCTGGTTAGGTAAGTGTAGTGAAAGTCTTTGGGTTAAGAAGGGTTAAGTGAGTTAGGGTTAGGCGCAGGTTAGGTAAGTGTCTAGTGAAAGTCTTTGGGATAGGGGCAGGTTAAGTGAGTTAGGGTTAGGGCGCGGGTTAGCTGAGTGTGCGATAGTGACGGACCTTAGGGTTAGGGTTTGGGTTAGGGTTGTAGATAGTTGTGTATGTGAGGTTTAGTGTGGGTTTGTAAGGATTTTGGTGTGCTTGTGTTGTGTGTGTGGTTTTTGGACAGGGGATGTGTTTTGTTTGTTGATTGTTGTTATTGTGGTGTGTGCAGCGTATGAGGTTTCGTGTTTGTGAACCGTCGGTTATTTCGTTGTCAGGCATGTGAGGTGTCGTGTTTATGCACTGTCGATTATGTGGTGTTGATGTTTGCGTTGTCGGTGTTCTGCACTGTCGACTATGTAAGGTAGAAATATATATATATATATATATATATATATATATATATATATATATATATATATATCCATATCCTTGTTATATGTAAACATCAGTGCTGTATATACCTTCCCAGATGTATCCCACCATATTTATCGGATATGCATATATTTAGATATAAAAACATGACTGATTTATAACTATTTTCACTTACAAGTACTAAACAATTGTAGTCAAAGCAGTTGTTCACTACTATTCAGTATGTGTACTGAAAGCTATATTTGAAAAAGCAACAGACATTTTCATTGCTTAGATGGCTTAGTGATTAACTGCTGTGACTATAGTGTACAGGGTCCTGGGTTCAAGGGCTGTTCATTTTGTTGCTAGGCAGAACAAGGACTGTTGGATACAGAGTGGTTAAGGGAGTTTTGAGCAGCTTTAAGCAGGTTTGCGGGTCAGCAAGTCGTGCTAAAGTATGGTTAAATGTAAAGGCACTTACACTGTGTAGGCTTCTCTTACCAGTGTACAAATCTGTGTAGCATTTACATTTAAGCAATGCTTACACCTGCTAAGCATAGCTCAGCCCTGGTAACCAGTGATCACATTCCAGTCTGATAAAATAGCATGGTAATTACATCTTTAATAAGTGTATTTAATTCCATGTGCATACAATGCTTCTATGTGCTGTCCTTACAGTAGCAAGGGGTGTGAGTATACTGTATGGGACACCTGAGTATACATGGCTAGTGCAATAATCTTTTCTCTTTCTATGTGTTTCATACATGGGTAGTATCCCAGGTTATATGCAGTCACAATTGCATGTATTGTATCATTACATTACTACTTTTAACAGTGCTTTTCCAAGTAAGAGTAGATTGCAGATTGTAGTACTGGAACCATGCACCCCTGCATGCAAAGCTGAACTCTGAGGACTAACTATCATGTTCTTGGTGTGTGAGCTGTATGTTAGGTATCTGCTATTGGATATTGATCTGATATAGGGATATTAAGTGTAGACTACTATGTGTTTAGGACATGTCATTAAGGGCTGCTGGCATGTGGTAATGGCATACCTATCAGTGTCATACGTCTATCTGTCAAAACATTCATCCTAATGCATAACCAGTTGGCTAGCTAATTTCTGTCTCTGCTCTGTACAGATGTGCAGATGTCAGGTATCCATCTTGGCTGCTTACAGGCAATCTATGATTAACTGACACTGACATGTCTGCTCAGCTGTGTTATGAATGCCATAGCTAGGAAACCCCATCCTGTATGCAACACATGCCATGGATACCTCAACCAGACCACCACAGTCAACAGAACATGCTTGGGTACAGGTCTATAACCCAGACACTAGCCATGTTATGTAATATATGTTGCATACATGTCAGTTGGAGCACCTCACTGGCCCTCTGCAAGACAAAACCAGATGATTGGATGTTGAATTTAACTGTCACCCTGGGGATCACTCAAGTGGCATTGGTTGATAGATGACCTGCTGACAAATGTCAGGTGGCATGATGCCAGTGTACCTACATGCCCTACTCTTCTCATCTATCCATGGACATTAGCCTGGTACACACCTATGAACACCTCTACCTATGGACTCCAGTACTGACAAATGTGTCAGTGTACATTACTGAGAATAACAGTGTCTGTGTGTTTGTAAACTTGTAGTTACAGTCTTCGCCCTGTGGGCTACCTGGAGCTTTCAGTACCAGCATAACACTGTTCTACAAATGGGTATATAGGTGTGGGTTACCCTCTGAGTCCTGGCAAGGGTGTGTATGTGTGTGAGTGTGCATACTTGTAGGAGACAGCATTCTGAGGCCACATTCTCCAAATACAATAAGCCTTCCCATACATTATAAGGGATAATTATGTTGCTAACATTAGTAGAGCCATGACAAACCCTCACCCTACTATCCCTGTGGCATGTGCAATGAATGCATATCCCTGTAGTAGCACTGATTAGATGGATAAGGGGTTGTATTGCAGTCCTGGTCAATGTGTGATTGTTGGTATGTCAGAGCATTATGATGGGTTTCAGTGAGTACAATATCCAATGTGGTGTGTGGGTGCTAGGTATACTGTCTTTACACCATGGTACCCCCAGTACATGTCCCAAGGTCCACTGTATGAGGACCACTGTCACCATCATCCATACAGGTAACTGATTACACTATCCAGCCCAATGATGCATGTGCTGTGTGCAAAATCTCTGTAACAGAATGGACTCACTGACAACGTAGTTAGCACTGCTATAAGCAGGTCTGTCATTTTTATCCATTTATTGTGGTGGTCGGTTTCCAGTTTGTTTTCAGGTCTGTCAAATGTGTCTATGACTGTATGTGTTTGTCAATGTGTAGATGACAGTATGTCATGCTATATATTGTTCATTAACATCCTGTACATCCCCCATTACCATACTGTACAAGGCCTGGTGATGTTCTTCCCTTAACAGGAAACTTGGGACACACCTCACCCTAAAAGCTCTGTGGCGTGTGCAATTAAAGCCAAACACATTAGTTCCAATAAGTACCTAAGTAGAGGTTCTACTCTCAGTGTTGCCAAGTAAGCATGTGTGCATGTGAAGGGATCTACATCAATTTGCAAAAAATATATGTCTCAGGTGATCATTTTTTCAAAAACTAACTGGCTAAAGATAACATTTCAAGCCAATCATCTTGTGGAAATACATTAAAGCAAAACTAGTAGTGGATATGTAAATGCCCTCTTCCCCACTATACAGCTGTACAGCGATACAGGAATTGGTATATGTACATGGGTGTGGTTGTTGTGGCCACAGCCATCCACATTGGGGTTATTGTTGCGGGTATCCCCCCGCTAAGTGTGGTATTATACTGCACAGTTTATGTTAACAGGTTAAGTAGTTGTTAATCACACTATGTGTGGTTCTACGCCACCCTATACCCTCCAAAGTGGGGGGGGCTGTGCCACCCACACCAGCACACTTATGTTTACCAACTACAGGATTGCACTACATTGGGGACGAGGACATATACCCTGCCAGTACCATTGTCAATGACATTAAACTGGTGAACTGATTATTTCCTGCTGTGATGTTTTGGCAATTTGGTCTGGGTGGAATTACATAGGCCAAAATGAGTTTACTGCAAAATGAAGTACATCCATGTGAACAGTATTCTCTGTGTATTGCATCAACACCAAAGCCTCGGTGTGTGTGTGTGCTATTCACAGACATTTGGTGTGTGCCACCCAGTACACTTACAATTGTCCACTTTAGAAGAGCTGCTGACATCAGCCACCATGCACTCACCTGTATACACCCCTCAGACCTATCAGCCATGTGGCACATGCAGTAACTGTTATACATACCTGTTTTCAGCTGTACTTGGGATATGACACAGTCAATGTGTCACTACAGTGCTGCACCCCTTGTAGGACAGGACAGCAGACCAACATCCTGCTGAGACATAGACACCTAGAACATAAACAGAATACATTATGAAGACCACAATCGGTCAGTGTTAATAACAGGTATAATGCATCATGTCTGGACAGCTACACACCCTGACGTGTAAGCATTAATCATTCCCAACTGAAAACATGTTAAACAGCATTACATTGCTAAATTTTAGGACATTCACCCTGTGCATCAGTACCATACCAGCATGTCCCTGCATCGATGGTATGGATAACAGGGATGTAGCACAGGTATCATCATATGCACAGAGTGTGTTGTAGGTTTGCCAAAGGCCTAGACTGAGCCATTTGGTTGACATCATGTGTGTGAGTTAGGGGGTTCTTGGGTTCTTAAATGGGCTGTGTAGATGTGATGTGTGTAGGTATGGAGGTGCCCTAGCTGTGTTGGTGAAGTGTGTGTGTATGTATGTGCACATGTCTGCAATGTGGCTGCCATATACAGGGGTTTGTTGGACAGCTGCAGAAAGTACATGGCAGCATGTACAGTTCACTGTCTCCAGCCACGGACATGGGAACTGTGCCTGCCAGGGGTATCACGGGCACTACCAGGCAGAAGCCCAGATATGTCACTCTCACCTGATGATGACAATTGTCCACTAGATCTGTGTTCCTGTTGCATGTGGCCTGCTGCATTTTGGTGTGGACAGTACCCCTCCTTCAATGCTGGTGCTGGTACTGCCACTACAGGAGCGGCTGTGAGTTGCTCCATGTCCACGTAGACCTCCGCCTGTTGGTGTTGCTGACCTATGTCCGCATGGCCACTGCCCTACTCCCACCACATACTCTATGACAGATACCACATGGTCAAGGATTCCCACCATCTCACCCAACCATCTATCTAGGACCTCTGCAAAATAACAGTGGGCACCTGCAAGATCATGGATGTTGTCAAGTATAGCATATTGAGTATCCCTCTGGAGCTGCAGACTCTCTGTGTAATGTTCCATACATGCCTGTGCCTCCATGACAGCCCAAAACATGCATCTGGTGACACCTGCTGAGGCACTTCTGCCAGGGTCATGATGGCAAACAGCCCTCCTATGAGCACCCCTATACATCTGCCTGTGTGGTACCTCACCGGTCATCCAGCTATGGCTGCTGTGTACAGACACACTTGCCATAGTCCCCACACTGTCCTGTCCCATGCCACCACCCACCAACTGTCCCTCATCTATGGCCACTGGTGATGGGGTATGTATGGGCATTGAGACTGTGTGCGGGGATGGGTGGATAAAAGTGGGATGTCAACAAATGGCACAGCTTCAGCCCCTGGCAACCATGCCTGTGTCTCACCAAGCCTGTCATCATTGTTAGAGTCTGTATGGACACTAACATCAGTTTGCCTGCAGGAGGGACCCTGACCCACAATGCCACCTGTGAGGGGCAAACAAAAATGTAATTTAAGACCTGTATGTTATTGCTTACCTCTACACATACTCACACACACACGCACACACACACACACACACATGCACACTTACAGGTGAGGTGGCACAAAGATATTACACAGACCTCTCATTACCCAAAAGTCAACATGCATGACATACGGCACTCAACAGCATGCACTGTAGCCATACTCTATCCTTGTTACCAACATTATACATCTCTGTGATGCATGAGTTGTGTTAGTAGGTGATGGCCCTTTCCCTGGAACACACTGCACCCATGTACACAGTATTGCTATGTACCTGTACAGCACACTGGCATGTACTGTGCATTATACCTCTCGAGTGTACACACCATTGCTGAATGTGTATATGTGTGGCAGTTATGTTTTCTCTGTTGCTCACAGCCCCTATGTGTTTGTCTGACACATACCTGGGATGATATGAGGACTGATGTCAATAGTTAATGCCTGACCTCTGATTTACAGATGTCATCATCAGCAGTGCATGCATGAGCAATAAAATCTGGTTACACTGACAACCTTCAAAGCTTAATGTGGATATGAGGAGTGTACACACCCTTGTTGACATGCCAGCCTCTTCCATGATATGCAATGGGGCCGCAATACTGCATATGGTAACACTACACACACCTCATATGTGACATATGACCTGTACAATCAAATGATGTATCAAACAAATGTGTTAGTCATGCAGATGCTGAATGAAATGCATACAATATGTGGGTTGCATAAGTGTGCAAACCCATAACACAATGGTTTGTTGAATCACCTGCTAAATGAACTACAGCAGTCACTATTCCAGGAAGGGGTATACTAGCTTGGACCATCTTCACTTGCCATTATTTTGTCACTCCACCCTACAAATCTCCCCCAACTCTGCCGGATTGCAAGGTCAGCTCATGTGCGCAGCCCTTGGAGGTCACACAGTGTCTTCACTATTGCTGTGGAGTCAGGGTTATGTCTGGCAGAATTCATGACCTTGACTGTGTTCAGATACAGCCATTATTAGTGAGCTTTGGATGTATGCTTCAGTTCAGTGTTGTGTTTCAGGATGACACCCCTCCCCATCCTTAGCCTTATTGCAGATGCTTGACAACTATGGGCCACACATGAGTGTTATTATGCAGTGTTCCACATTCCAAATGCCACATCTACTGGCCTAGTTCCTGCTAATGAACAACAAACCTAAAGGTGTACACTGGCACCAGCAAGGTAAAAATGGGGATGGTGGCCCTGAGGTGGATTGAGGTGTTGCTTGTGCACCACATGTATCTTTATGAATACTCTCTGTAGGTTTCAGCCTTGGTCTCAGGACACCATTACACATTTCAAAACATGTCTTTGGGAGACCTGATGTTATGCATATGCTACCTGTAGAGAGCCCTGGATGATGTTTCCTGTGGAACAACTCTTCCGCCTGATTACCCTAACACATAGGCCACACTTTTGCAGATTCCAGGAGATTATCGACACAGGTACTGCACAGGAAGTACTTGCTAGACATTCCTGCAAGTCCCTCAGTGTTGCTGCATGTTTCTTGGCCGTATCCGTGACCAGTTTGCAACATGTGTTGTCATCTGTTTTGGATGGGCATCTGTTTATTTTCTACATTAATGTTGTCCCATACTTCATACACACATACATGACTGTCTGCACTGTTTGCCATGGTATATGCAATGGTGAGATAAGGCTACTTTCCCCACACCTGAGTGCTACCTTTTGGATATGGGATCCATTTCATGGCTTGTAATATGTGTGCAAGCCACGGCTGCCTCTGTTGCAGGTGAGTGGGCAAATGTCATGGACATACTTCTTGGACAGCAACTATTACTTGGTGTGACATCGAGGCCCTGTACTTGATGGAAGGTGTGTATTCAAGAAGAGTGAATGCTGTCAGTACCTCACAAGCTGCTTCCACAATATGTTATTTGGAGTGTGTGCACACATATGCTTCCAGGGTTTTTTAAGGAATGTATTCCCCATATTTGTTGTACTAACACAGGATTTAATATTACTCATTCATTGCTCATGTTAGGATCACATTACTAGTTGTAAAAGGTGTGTAATGTGGTATTGTGATTTGCCGTTGTTTAGATCAGAAACAGTTGTCATTGTAATAGTGGTGCATACACTGTTGTAGGCACTGTATAAGGGTAATGTTTCAGACATGTCCCTACTGTAGGCCATTTGTCCCACCATTATGTTCATCTATGTCCACACATCTTGCACTGAGAGGTTGTTAGGTGTACTACAGAACTCTTACATACCCTTCAGATATGCCACCATGGTGACCACTGTGATGCAGTGCAGTTAACAGCAGCAATAAGTGAACATGTACAGCATGCATTATGGGTAGGTGTGTTAAATGTGTGCATGGCAAATAGCATGGCCATAACATGGCCGGTGTATTAGCAAACCTGAACAAAACAATTCCATACTCACCAGCTACAGACTGCTGCCCCAGATGTATACTAGAGGGACCTAAATAGTTGTGTAAGAGACATAATGTCAGTAGTCACACCTGTGGCATTGGTACAGGGTGGGAGCAGCATTTCAGCACATCAGCAGTACAAACCCACATTACTAGAGATTATGCATATCTGTTCATTACTACACTGCAGCAACAGACTATCTTATCTGACATATGCATGTAGATACTTTACAGATGAAAATGGATAAGCAACAGTGGTCTACTAATGTGCCCTGGGGTCTTACCTGCACACACCTCGTCCATTATGTGGGTGGCACCCACCTCTACAATGCTGTCTTAAGCATGCTGGCTTGGCTGGTGGGCAGGTGCCCAAGGCTGGTGAGGAGCTCCTCAGTATGAGTCAGTGATGGCTGGATTGCATGAACCCACCTGTGGCTAGTTGGTCCCTCCTAATTGTAGTGGCACACTGATGGCCATGGCAGATCAGATCAGTGCAGTGATGGTGCACCTGCTCATAATTGCGGTTGTGCAGACTGACATCATTTATCCTGTGGACGAGCTTGTTCCACAGGGCAGTCCTCTCCTGCAGATTCTGGGCCCTGTGCCCAAAGAGAATGGCATGATGGACTATGAGGAACTGGATTATAGCATAATTTTCTAGGGGTGTGTATGCAGGCAGGCATTTCTGGGACACTGTACCTGAAAGACATAAACAGGAAAAAAGGTCAGAGGACCTAATACAGTTGTTCACATGCACATCAACAGTGGGTATTGATTGCAAATAATCCAGACTATACCATAACACTATAAGCTATCATGGCTTGTACATCTTGCATTACACTCCTGGCCCTGACCTATCCAGTACCCCCAATGTTGTACACTTAATGGCATAATGCACTACACACCATTCATTTCTGTGTAGAGGGATGACAGTGGCCATCTTCCATATGGATGGTGTGTGGATGGTGGCATGAGTGTGTTTGACTTTAGTGTGTGATGGGACTGTGAGTACATGCCTGTGTTAATGTAGGAGGCAAACTGTGATGTTCTCGTGCCCCATGGAGACTTGCTGTTGTTGCCATCAGTAGGCATTATGTCCATGCTCACCATTTATGTATGCAGGAGTGTGGGTGATGTGCATATCCTCCTGTACTACTGTTGTGGACAAAGTGCCACTGTTCCCACCTATCCTGTCTGATGCAGGTTGCCTGTATCCATAGCATGTGTGTATGAGGTATGCTTTACCCCCAGTACTGGTTTACTTGTGTTACTGGCTCTGAGACTCCGCACATATGTGTAGACATGGTTGCAGTTGGCCTTGGTGGTTTGCATATATCTGATTTCTAGTCATAGTCAGCCTTACAGGAGTCACATGTGAACCTACATGCTTGCTCAGATAGAGGTGCACTTCCTTCCAAGTTATGGTCTGCACATATGTGTCCCTGTACAGCCACTATAGCAACCTATTATGTGCTTTGTATCTTGGTTGTGTCCACCAAGGGGGATTACTCTATCATTGGTGGAGGATGGTTGTAGAGGTAAGGTACGGCTGATTCCCGATAGCTATAGTGGATATGAAGTGTACACACCCCTGTTACAATGCATGGTACTTGTGCAATTGGAACATAACCCCACAAAAGCACATGTCAACACAATCCCCACCTGTGATGTGTCCTATAGCCTGCTCAGTTCAATAGGGAGCATAACAACCTGTCCTGTGGAAACATATAGGTTTATAGGTTCATAGGTGTTACTAGGCTAATGGCCCTGCAGCCTTTACAAGCTTAGCTTGTGGGATTACCCTAGCATCATGCCACCCGACCTTAGTTCCCAGTGCCGCTGTCAAGTAAAACACTGGAGTGATCCCTGTGGTGAATTTTCTATTTCTCATCCATTCATCAAGATTTCTCTTGAAGAGGGCCAGTGAGGTGCTCTGCTTGACATGTATGGGAAGTCTATTCCATAGCATATGCAGTCTCTGGGTTATGAACCTGTCCGTCCAGCATATGGGAAGTAATACTCAGTACAGTAAGACAGCTGAATGTGTGTGCACACCCTTACATTGGTATGTTGTGTAAACACCTGCTGAGATGATTATAGCATCCATTTGTTTTTGTTTGTACTCTAATATCATATCACAACTTCACTTGGCAATGGTTGCTCAACTTCCATGAAACAGCTTTGTTTCTTTTTCAATAGAATTGTACATGTTATGGGTCACATATTTGGTGAGAAATGTTTTAACATGACTTCATGTGGTCTCATTGGCATACAGCACACAGACCTGGCATTCCAACAGGGGTGTGTACACTTTGATATCCAATGTATATGGCTGTTGATATAGCTGTTAGTGGTAAGCATGGACAGTGGGTCATAAAACAGTTGAAGACTTCTCTGATTACTACCTGATAAGCATGCCTACTGTAGTACCCATACAGTGTCATGCAACATGCACATCCTATTTTCTGGACTGCTTGTGACCCATGTTATTACTTTTGTGCCTTTCAGCTGAACATACACATACATACACATGCTCAGGGGATACCTGGTACACATTTGTGTTCTATCTCATTATGGCAGACTGTATTTACAGTCTTGCAGCTCAAGCATACGTCTCAACCAGTTATACCAGGACTTTTGGTCATTGGTCCACCTCACTGGGTGACAACACAGGGAAGTTAGATTTGATAACGTATCAATATAGCTGCCATGATACAAGTATATGTGTAAGTGACTACAGATATCTATCACGTGTGAACTTTGTCCAGAAGAACACTGTACAGTTGAATGTTATTAATTCAATATATAACATGCAGTTTAATACACACATCTGCAACAGTGTTTTACTATGCTCATGCCCTATATAGTTATCCTAGATTTACAACACAAACATGTAGAATACTCATATTCACAGGTAACATATGGATATGGGCAACATCCCATTAAATGGCCTAGAAGTGGCACAGACACGACTGTTTGACAGACACTCTGGTGGTTGCCATATGTGAGCTATCCTTTCCCAGTGTGTGTCAGGCTCCTCAGCTGTGACCCAACCAAACCACCTCTTAGAGTACTGCCCTAGGGCCAGTAGCCTAGTACCTAGCAATGAACCTATAATAATTTTCTTGGGTAGTGAAAGCCAGGGTACCTTTTTGGCTAGGCTTATATAGGCCCTAGGGCCAATAGCCTAGTACCTACCTATGAACCTACCTATGAACCTATAGGTTCATAAGTTGGTACTAGGCTATTGGCCCTAGGGCCTATGCAAGCCTAGCCATAACAATTCCCTGGATATTTCTTCCCACAATATTTACTTCTCCAGGCCCCTGTCTAGCAGGGCGACTGACATGATCCCCGGGGTGAATTTCCTATCTCCCATCCAATCATCAAGGTTCCTTTTGAGAAGGCCAATGAGGCGCTCTGCTTGATATGTATGGGCAGTCTATTCCAGATTATGGGGAGTCAGTCAGTCTGGGTCAGGAACCTAAACCTATCCCTCCAGCATGTTTTGTTCATTGTGATGACAAGGTTTAGATCCCTGGAGCATGTGGCTCTGAGGGATTAGGATTTCTTTAAGTGGAGCATGTCCAACAGCTCAGGGTTTGACATGGCCTTGTATGTTAAGCAGAGATCACCTCTGAGTAGACGATATGCCACAGGGTATAGCTGGAGTTTTTTTAGATGGTCAGTATATGGCATCTGCTTTAGACCTGTAATTCTTTTAGTGAGGTATTTCTGTGGCCTTTCCAGCTGTTTGCAGATGTCTTGTGAGGTACATACCAAATGGGGCATTATACTCTATAACGGGTCTAATGAGGGATGAGTACAGTGGGACAATGACCTCCTTTTTTCTGGATAAAAAGCCCTTAGTGATGAGGTGTGCCACATAGAAAGATTTCCTGACTGTTATGGCAATGTGGTTTTCGAAAGTGAGACCACTGTCCACCTGTGTCCCTAAGTCTTTCATCACACTTTCGATGTTTAGTGTCCTGCCACCCATGTGGTAATTCATGGGTACATGTTTTTTTTTCCAAAGGGGATAACAATACATTTCTTGGCATTAAGCTTCAGCCCATGGCTCTGGCACCAGGCATCCGTTTCTGTAAGGCCCTTTTGTAGAATATCCACATCATTTGGGGATTCAATAATGGCTCCCAGTTTGCAGTCATCTGCAAACTTTGTTAGCCAGAGTCCCTTAGTGTTGGCCTGTATTTCAGAGAAGTAGATGCCAAACAAGAGTGGTCCCAGGACTGAACCCTGAGGTACTCCACTTGTCACTTGTCTGGAGCTGGATTTGGAGTCAGCTACTTTTACTCTCTGGGTTCTGTCAGTAAGCCAGTTAGTAACCCATCGAGTGACATAGGGATTTATGCCCAACTTAGTAAGTTTATCTATGATTCCAGAGTGGGGGATGGTGTCAAAGACCTTGGCGAGGTCCAGATAGGCTGTGTGGACTGCCTTACCCTCGTCCACAGCTCTGGAGACTGATTCAAAGAAGTCAATCAGATTCAGGAGACAAGATCGTCCCTTCACAAATCCAAACTGGGTGGGGTCCAGTGTTTGAAGGTTGCCAATGTCTTTGTTTATAAGTTCCATGATAATGCGTTCCATGCCCTTGCAAATCAGGCTTGTCAGACTGATGGGACAGTAATTCCCAGGATCCAAGGTGGATCCTCCCTTGTGGAGCGGGATAACTGTAGCTGTGCACCACTCAGTGGGCACAAAGCCTGAGGCGAGGCTATGATTAAACATGACACTTAGGTGAGGTACCAGTTCATTTTGTAGTTCATGTAGTACACAGCTTGGGATGTCATCTGGTCCCATGGATGCTGCATTCTTAGTTTTGGAAAGTGCGGTTTCTACCTGTGTGGCCATGATTATTGGAATTTGGCAATCATTTGGTATTGAGATGGGCCCTTTAGGGGGTGAGACTGGGGTGAAGTTGGCACTAAATCGATCTGCCAGGATATTGGCAGTATCGTTGGGATCAGTATATTTAATGCCATTCTGTTGTAACTCAGAGCAGATCTGAGCATTGCCATTTAGATTCTTGACATAACTATAGAATGTCTTGTGGTTGTCTTTGGAATCTTTGGCAATTTTATTTTCGTAACTAGCTTTTGCGGATTTTATGAGGGATCTCAGCTTCTTACTGAGGCTGGTGAGGGAGTTATTTGCATCCTGGGATTTTCCTCTTTTTTGCAACAGTTTCTTCCTTCTGTTGTATAGTTTGTTTATAGCAGGGGGCCACCAGACTGGCTTCCTTTTTTTGGAAAAGAGCATCTTGGTTCTATTTGGAATGGCACGATTCATGCATGAGTGGATGTGCTCATACAGTGCCTTAGTGTAGGATTCTGCAGTCGAACTTCCAGATCCTGTCTGCGTGGGTGTTGTGAAGTTTGTCACTTCTGACTTCAGTAGCTTGAAGTTGGCTTTGGAGATGTTTTTAAGGAGGTTTCCTTACTGGGGGGTGGGGGTGGGATGTGGATGTCAAGGGTGATTTGCTTATGGTCAGATCTGACCAATGAGAGGGTGACCACTGATGTGGAGCATCTATCTCCCATGTTGGTAATGACCAGGTCTAGGATATTGGAGCCCCTGGTGGGACAATGGATTAGTGGATCCAGGGCATTGGAATTTATGAATTCCAAGAACTGTTGGGAAAAGGAATTGGTACCTGAGTAGTTTTCCCAATTAATGGCAGGGTAGTTGAAATCACCCAGTATTAGGGTGTTTGCTTGTATCTTAATATTTTCCAGTATGTTTAGAAAGATGTAGTGAGAATCTTGGGGCATGATTGGGGATCTGTAGCAAGCTACTATTTGGATTGCAGTCTTACCTAGTGTTAGTTGCACCTGGAGAATTTCAGATGCATTGTGTTGGGCAACTAGCCTGGAGGTGTAAATATCCTTGGTGAATATGGACACTCCTCCACCTTTAGTGTTTCGATCCTGGTTTTGTGGCGGAAAAGTGTGGTAAGAATTGTAGCCTGGTATTGCAGGGGTGCTCTCTGGAGCCTTGAACCAGGTCTCAGTTACTGCACAGATATCAATGTTCACCATTTTTAGGAGTGCCTCCAGAGAGCGCATTTTGAGGTTTAGACTTCTAGCATTGAGTAGCATTACCTTCAGATTTTGCCTGCTTCTATCTGTTACGTTGGTGGTTTTATCCTTTGAACCTTGCCTAAAAAAGGCACTATAGGGGTGGCGAGAGCTTTAGCCAGTAACCTGAATCCCAGGGGTGACAGGTGCAGACCATCTCTGGCAAAGCATTGTGGTTTGTCAATCATGTCTTCCCAGGCAGACAAATACTGGATCCCCTTTGAATGACACCAGAAGCTTAGTCAATTGTTGACATCAATCATTTTGTCCTTATAATGTGGTATCATTCTGGGCAAAGGCAGGATGCTACTCAGGGCTAGGGTCATACCTGCCTGGGTCACATGATCCAAGAGCTCTTCCATATCTCTTTTCATGTAGTCCAGGGAGGTACGTCTCAAGTCATTCACTCCAGCATGGACAATGACAGAATCGTATTTGTACTTGCTGTGGAGTGACTTGAGTGCATGTGTTATGCGGCGGATCCTGACACCTGGCAGGTAGCTGACTGTAATTTTCTCCTTGTTCAGTCTGGTGAGTGGGACATCAGTGAGCCTGACTATAGAGTCACCTATGACTAAAGTGTTGGGTACATTGTCTTGCCTTAGGGGCTGTTGTTGGGTGGCACACTGGTGTTGTGAGCTATGTGTCACTTTGGTTGTGACTGGTGTTTGTTTGCGTTTCGGCTTTGGAGGTCCTTGTTGCTTGGGCAGGTTAATGTTAAGGGCCTCCGCATATGTGGGTTTAGTGTTGCTATGTGTGGGTGTTGATGGTGTGGGTTTTAAAGGGCTATGAGTTGCTTGAGGTGTGATGCAGGTGTTAACCTTCTCCTCTTGACTGTCTAGCACAATCTTGGCTGGAGAGAGCTTTGCTTCCAGTTTGGCTATGTAAGTGCATCTCTCGCAGGCTGTAGTGTTGGGTGGTAGGAAGAGAGGCAGCTGCCACATTGTCCCAGTATGCCCAGATTCACCAGGTGGACAGGAGAAATCTCCGGAAGCCGACCCTTAGACATGCCTGTTTAGGTGCTTTTATTTAAAGTTTAAGAGCTGTTTTCCCTTACCTTTGCAAGGTACTTTGCAATTATAGGCTGTTTAGTGCCTATGATTAATTTCTCCTTATTGACAAGGAGAGCTGAGTGCTTGTATCTGTTTCAGGCTTCCTAGTGCTTTCCAGCAAGTTCTAGAGCAAGTGCTAGTCACAGGGGTTCAGATTGTAGTGCTACTAGTGAGAAACCAGCTAGTTTTAAGAGAAAATTTGAAGAGCAGACTTTCTGGCACCTGGAATAGTTTAACTGTAGCCTCACAGTGCTGCACGATGTGAAAAATGTGCAACCACACACGTTTTTAAGCCAGAAAGTTGAAAGGGATAGAAATCAGCCCAAAAGGCTAATACAATTACAATTTCAGAGCTGGAAACCACTCCTCTATGTGGACAAAGCCTAACATTGGGGGGATATATAGGGACAAATCATGGATAGGCCTATTACAAACCTATGAAGTTTGTGCATGATACATTTCACATTACCATGACTATTCTGAAGTTGGTGGGGTCTGAAACTCAGGTGTCTGTCATGACTTCATTACTTCCACTTCAGCTATTTGCCAGAGTAATATAGATTTTTGGAGGAACAGAACAAACACTATGATGGCTAAATCTTAACAGTCTGTGCAGATCTGCACAGTTGACAGGTATAGCCCAC